>NC_045558.1:15119062-15151562 GCF_009769535.1 Thamnophis elegans | reverse complement strand
TTTGTAATGGAAGATGGTTTTGTGGGTTTTTTTATGTTTTGTCTGTTTGTGTTTATTCAAAAATAAAAAGCAATTATAAAAAAATTAAGCAAACTCAAATTTTGTTTTTGTGTCTGTGTTTTGTACATTATGTTCGCATAGCTTTTCAGTGCACATAGAACTGTGTAAAACTCTCTTATAAAAGCATCTTAGTATGACATATATACAAGTTAGTATAAAATGTATGAGCAATTTAACATAGAATATTTGGAAAAATCAACAGGATAATTGTTCTGATCTATACACAAGACCAGGGGTCGGCAATCTTAAACACTCAAAAAGCCACAAAGTTCCTAACTGGAAGCCCCCTGTTCAATTCTGAAGCTGGCCTGAAGTCCGGTTCCCCACCATAGTGTCTCTTCCTAGCATGGCATCCCTTTTCCTCTACCTCTCCTAACTGAAAGCCCTATCAATTTTGGAGCTGAGCAGCAACAGGGAGCCACAGCAGAGGGATGAAAGAGCCACATGTGGCTCCAGAGATGCATGTTGCTGACCCCTGCACAAGGCCAAGAAGTGTGAATGAGGCTGCTTCATTTAAAAACTAGTCTTAGATGAAATGTTTGAGATGCATGGAATATATTGCAATTCCTTGTTGCTTCCCTACTCAGATGATAAAGTGATCTCCTAGAAGTTTTGTTCTGTTCTGTTTTTGATTCATTCCTATTGACTAATCATAAGTATTAAATAGCCTTGGCCAACTGGGAAAAAAATTCTATTCACCTCCAATTCTCCCCATTATTTATGCTGAATTTTCATTCTGAGACTCAGATTGGCTCATTAGTTATTCGAATATGTGCTACAGGATCTTCCATCAAGTCCTGTATTTGACTTCAAGGAAGGAAAGGAGAGAAGCCATATGTCTTGGAATTGCATTAAATTCACATAGAATATTTTTGCTCTACTGAATGAGCAAAAACAATGGCCATAAACATCAACAAAGGACAACTTCAAGCCAAAACAACAATGACAACAACCATTTGTATCCACTCCTATACTTCCCTGAGCTCTTCTCTTAGGGTGCTTATTCTTTCACCTTCACCCACAGACTCAAATCAATTTTGCAGGTTTCTATTTACATATTCTATTCTTTCAGATCCTCCTCACAAATATTATTGATCTTAACTCTACAGAATTTTGTACATCCATTTTAGCCTGTTTCTGGAATGCTCCCATTGAATCCATAGAATCCATTGAATTCTGCTGCATTTGGAGTTCTTGCACCACTCCTAGTGAATAACTTTCTTTATTCACCAGGAGTAGTGGAAAGGAAAGAGAATTTTCTTCTGATGAGTTAATTCTTCATGACTTTTAGATCAGAACTCAGCTTTAATTGTCATTGGACAGAAATCTAGACTTGGTCGAAAGAACTAGAGTGCCAGTTCAGTTTCAGTAATGAATGTCTTCAAAGGACACATCATAATATCTGATTCATTTCTCTTGCAGGATTGCTGTGAGAAATATCTTTTGTGAGCTGTCTCATTTCCTGAAGAAAAGGGCAAGATAAAAATTAAGTTTTCAACAATTGTAAAAGTAGCATACAATAAATAGGGCTTAAAGTGACATTGGTTTCCTTATAACCCTTTTTATTTAACAGGCATCTACTTAATTTGCATCTCTCTGGTTTGTGTGTGAATTAAAACAATCACACTGTAATATTTGTTCTTCACTCTTCGAATTTTGTAAGACATTTCCCCAGTAAGATAAAACACTAAAAGGACTGACTTAAAGAAAAACACTGGTTTACCAAAAGAAAGGGCATAACAGTCAGAGGTGGGGGGGGGAACCCTCCTTGCAACATATCAATAAAAGTTCATATACAAAATGTGCATGACATAAGCACATAGAGCAGGGCTGTGAAACTCGTGGCCCACAGGCTGGGTTTGTCACATGCTGGCCACACCCATTTTAGTGAAGGGGGAAAAAGTCATGATGCATCACATGATGCAGCCATGACGACACAAGTTTGACACCTCTGACATAGAGAAATGGTTGCTTTGTGCCTGATTTCAGTGAATTTTCACCTAAACATGAGATATCTGCATATTATTTCTGAACGCCCATCTGCAAATTTCAAATAATATGTATGTCAGGAAAACTCCCTTCCTTTCTTGCAGCCTTCCATCCTTCGAGTAGCATGTTACTGGAAATTTTCCATCAGACAATTTGGCTAGAAAGTTTGAACATGCTTAGAAGGCCTTGCTGACAAAAGGGAGCACCAGACATATAAATGACAAGAACCGGTTACTGGTATGCAACCCATGTTCCTTTGCTGCTCTACCTGCAGTTTAAGCCTCGTGCCTTGATGCCCTTGAAAGATGTCCGTCATCAGCAAATGGTAAATCAGATACGCTCCCAAAATAAATCTGTTGCAGATTAACTTAATTACCCCAAAGCTCTCAGGAGCTTCGAGGGATTTCACAGCATAGCACTCATCCTGAGAAGCAAATTAAATGCTGCAGTGACAACACACACATCTCCCCATTATGAGGAAATCAAATTTAACAAGAAGAAATGTATGCCTGTTTGAATGTTCAGGAGGGCTTACTAGGAACAAACTGCAAACTACACAACATTTCCTTCCAAAATATGGTTAAAGAATGATTCGTAAGGTAGCAAGTGGAGTTAATCATCATTAGATCAGACTCATTGAAAACCTTGTTAGTCATTTACAATTGAAATCAATGGGATCTTAGTCACAGTGTTTGTTTGTTTCACTGAGTCCTTTCTAACTATGAATATGCACACAACTAATTACTAATATTTATAAAATGGTAACATAGAGCTTTCCTTTTGATAGGAGTTGATAGTCATTTAAACAAAATATATTATCTTTTAGTAAAGTTGCCAAAATTATCACATCCCCCAACATATCTCAAATGATCATTTCAAAGCATTGTTTGTTTTTTCCCATTAAAATAAGATAGGTGCTGGAAAACAGTTTGTGAGAATATAACCAAATAGGAGACATACAATTCCACTGGCCAATTCAACTTTACAAGGAAAAATCTTGGTCATCTTATTAGATCAATGTATTATTGTTTATGCTGCCACTAACTGATTTTGAAAAGAAAATCTGGTCATAAATAGTTGTTTGTGCCTACCTACTAGAAGGCCTAGTGCTTAGTGGTTAAGACACTGGATTTTCCAAATGGAAGGTTGACAGTTCAAGACCCAAATACTGTGTGATAAAGTGAGCTCCTATTTCTGCCTCAGCTCCTGCATACCTAGGAGTTTAGAAACATGCAAATGCAAGTAGATAATAGGTACCATTCCAGAGAGAAGGTAACAGTGTTCTGTGCAACTCAGCATATAGTCATACCAGCCATATAACCACAGAAGTGTCTGTTTGGACCATGCTGGCTCCCTCATCTTGGAAACAGAGATAAGCACCGCCCCTTAGCATCAGACTTGATTGGACAGGGGAACCTAAATGCCTTCATTTCAAAAAGGATAAATAATTGTAGCAGTTTATTACCTTCTCTTAAAGTACAAGAAATGATCTCTATAAAAATTCCTTAAAACTTGTCATTTCAGTGTTGATATCAGCAAAGTAACCAGAGACCATATTTAGTTTAATCTTGATCAAATAAACCAATTTTATATTCCTTCCTTTTACTTTTAATGATCTTGATAATTAATCCCTCCAAATGATGTCTTAGAACTTAATTTCTTTTCATTTTCCTTCTCACAAATTTCTTCAAAGCAATAACAAGCCTCTTTTTAAATCCAAAATAGAAAAGTTACCAGATCACTCTTTGGTTTTTAATTTGTGTATCTCTTTAATTATTAAAACATCAGTTTCTTTGATGCATCATATGTAGCATCATTTTCCATGCCATCCTTGTAGCCTATCATGTTTAAATCCATTTTCAGATCAGCATCAATCTTGTCTGATAAAACTTTTATCTATAACGTCTTTCAGACGGTATGGTCTATTTATACAGGCAGACACTTTTAAAATTAACATCTGGTCCATTGTTCAAAACTATCTTTTTAAAATGTCCAATACTAAAATATTTTGCTTTATTCTCTATCTGCAAGTTGAATTTAAGATTTTTTTGTTTTAACTATATTCTTTAGTTTCTTTTCTAGCTTCCTTTAGTCTTCAACCTTCAGTATCCCATCTTATCAATTAAAAAACAATAATAATAATTAAACACAAGAGCATTTTTCCAAAGGAAGGATTTTTATAATTAATTCAAAAAATGCATTTTAAATCCATCTGTACCCTTAGTTCATTTGTATCTTTCCAAAATCAGAGTTCTAGTCACCCTTTTGATGTTCATTCCAAGAGAAAAACCTTAAAATCATATTTAAAGATGCTTTCATTAAGGAGTAAAGAAAACTCACCCAGTATTGTCAAAATTATCAATGCAAAAGTTGCTAATAACTTTAAAAAAGCTAACAGGCAATTTTCTAAAGTGAATAGAAAAGAAAATCCAGCTTCCTTTTAAAGATATTGACCCATCTGACCATAGTTTGAACAAGATGGCTATTCCCTCATCTCCCAGAGCAATAGCCATGCCAGACATTGCTGTCTTATAGTCTCCATGAAAGTCAAATGTACGGAACACTTATGGGTGATCTTAAGTCCAATATCCCTGTCCAGAATGGAACTATGAAGAGCTGATCTACTTGCTGGGTTCTTTATTCCACCACAGTTGTCTTCAGTTCACCATTTCTCCCAGTAAGTTCCCAATATAGACCAAGTTTTTCTTTCTTTCTTTTAATACGAGTTTCATTAGTTTTTTTTTCTTGAATTCCTCTTAAGCCGCTTAGTTCTACAACTAGAACTTTTTGTGGTAAACAATAGTAATAATGGTTCTATGAGGATCTGTATTTTATATATTATGTTCCCATAGCTTCTCAGTTCGCAAATGTGAGTGTGCGTGCATGTGTTCAGCCTTCCGCAAAACATGCGCTTTGGCTAAAATGTGTGCCTAAATGGGACGGCAGAAAGCCGGGATGGGTCCCAATGAACTTTCATTATTCATAAATCATTTTTTCAGTGTTATTGTAACATCAAATGTTCTCTAAACAAATGGTTGTAAGTTGAGGACTACCTGCATGATGATAACAAAACCAGGTCTATTGCAGGAGTGCTCCAAAGTCACTGCTTCCCATTGTTACAATTTTACAGCTTTACATTTAGTGTGGAAAGCACAAGATATGAATAACATACATTATTCATTTGCTAATATGCATGTTCTGAAAAAGTTTCAGTGGAAGTGAATCATGCAAGAGCAAAACGCATCTTTTTTTAAACTTCCACCCTACCCCAAAACAGGTATGACTGGATAAATTGACTTCTTAAAGCATCCACATCTATTTTCAGGCAGTGTGAAAGGCTGAAAAAAGAGTAACTACTTTAAAAGAATATGATATTACACTCCCTACTTCATAAGCATATCTTCTGATTATTTCACATAAGATGACAGACAGACAGACAGATATGAGAGAGAGAGAGAGAGAGAGAATAGATAGATAGATAGATAGATAGATAGATAGATAGATAGATAGATAGATAGATATAGATAGATAGATAGAGATAAGAGAGAGAGAGAGAGAGAGAGAGAGAGAGAGAGAGAGAGAGAGAGAGATTGATTTTATTCAAATGTATCTCAACAAAGTTTATGTACGGAAAACAAATTCCTTGTGTGTCCAATCACACTTAGCCAATAAGAATTCTATTCTATTCTATTCTATTCTATTCTATTCTATTCTATTCTATTCTATTCTATTAAAATAACCCCCTACTTTCTTAAGCAAATACAGCTTTTCTCACCCATCAGAAATATGCCGTCCTTTCAAATACTAAGAAAAGCCTTAGGCATTAAAAGGTCACCTATGCCTGGTTTATTGGATTTGCTGAAGGGGATATTACCCCCCCCCCACACACATTTATTCCAAAAGCTTTAAAACTCTTTCATTTTCTATGTTCCAATAAATACTGCTTCATTCCCTCTTTTCCATTGCAAGCATGTTTCTGTATGGTATTGCCCTCTTTATTTGGAAAGTATCTATTAAAGCATTTCACACTAATAAAGTGCTGTCCATCTGGCAAAATTTATGAACGTTAATTATGTCTCATGCATTACTGAAGAAAAATAATGGTACTAAATATATCTTTTTCCTAAATCCATTTATAGCTCAGCATCAGATGCAGCCACCTCCAGCTGCATGAAATTACTTTAAATGTGTGTGTGTGTGGTGTGTGTGTGTCTGTGTGTCTGTGTGTGTGTGTGTGTGACATATATGATTGTTATATGGGGGGGATTCTGTGTGTGCTTAAAGTATTCTTCCTTCCTTCCTTCCTTCCTTCCTTCCTTCCATCCAATCCATCCATCCATCCATTCAACTTTTCTTCCTGCCCATCATGATTTATGGGGAAAATTTGATTAAGAGAATTTTATAAACCCCAAATAACATTTCTTCCACGTTCAAAGTGAGAAAAAATAAAAAAATAGATTGGAAAAGATATTTTCAAAGAACCTAGAACAAAGAATAATATTCCCTCTTGTAACTTTTAAATAGATGATGATAATGATAGATAGATAGATAGATAGATAGATAGATAGATAGATAGATAGATAGATAGATAGATGACAGACAGACAAATGATAGAGAATATATTAATATATAAATATAAATATCTAAGACGACTTGATAAAATATATGCACAAATCAATACCTTGGCTTACTTCTGCATAAGGTTATTGTGGGGATCAAAAAAAGATGAAGGAGGCTCCCCTGCTTGTGGGTCAGATTGTAATTTCAGTGGAATAATTTGGACATGGAGTAATGCATCCACTCAACAGGAATGATTTTGGATACAGAGTTATGTATAGAATTGGATAGTTGTTGCAGGATTTGGTGCATAACACCTTGTATATCTTTGATTAAAAGAGCCTGTTCTCTTATATTCTCTTATATTTAAGGAGTTGAAACTTTACTGAGCATCTTGCATCTTTCTGTCTCTCTTCTTCTCAAAGGACAGGCAATTCTGAATCCTTAAAAAAGGGAAAACTCAGCAAACTGGAAATTTGAGATACAAAAATATGCTTCTCTGCAAAATAACATTAATATTTGGTTTTGACAGTTGGTATTAATTCATGATTTTAGCAAGCTCTATTGCTTTTTTTTGGTAGCTTTATCCTGCCTAATTCTAAACAAACTGCAAAATACTACATTTGTTCAATGTTTAAATACTGAATATGTGAGGCTGAGTTTAAATTGACTGATAGAGATCATGCAGGCTTAGTTCAGGGATGCTCATCAGCTGTCAAAAGTCAAAAGTGAACTCATTCACTCATTTCTGCCCTTTAGAGAGCAATAATTTTTTTCGAATGTTCACTTTTCTGATTACAATAGCAAAATCAAGTATTACGAAGGACAGATTCAAGGTTAGGCCAGTGGCAGGACAATACATCAACTACGATGTTATCTGTGATAAGTGGGAAAAGTAATCATTTGCCCTAGTTTTAAAATATTGCAATAATTTTGTATCTTATTATTCATTGCACGATCAATCAGATTGAGTTGGCATTTTTGTCTGCTTATAGAGTCCTACCAAAGGACTTGGAATAGATTTGATGCTGTTACAGGTGTCATCACAGGATGTAAGCTGTTCCAAATAAAGCAACCTTTTGCAATTGACTGGTGGGGAATGTGTCAATGCCAATGGTGAACATGTGGTGCTCCAAATCTTTTGGGATTGCACCCAAGGAACTTATTACTGTTGATACTATCTTTGCTTTCTTTTGTCACAGTTCTTCTGTTTTTAGTTCTTTATTATTATGATGATTCATTGCTCAGCCAAAGGTTTTGAAGTGGATTTGGCATTTTATCCACCTACTGAGTTCTTCCAATAACCCGAGGATAGCCAGATGTTGTTTTGTAGTGTTAAAGATATGATCACAGAATACAAAGTGTGCAAGCTTAGGTTGACATGTTTTTCCTGAATGATATTTGTTTTCTTTATTTGTTCTGATAACGCTTATTTTCACTTGAATGGTATTTTCACACTGTGGTATTTAGTCTACTTTTATAGTATTTTTTAAAGTGCTTAGATATCATTCTAAAAACTGCCCTGAGAACTTTAACATGGACACAACAGTTTTAATTAAACCATGATGAGATTAAGCGAATTGATGCCTGTTTTGAAAAAAATAATAATGGAAATTTACTTTAATGTAACTTTTTTTTCTTTTTTAAAAAAAACACATTCTTCCTTCTTTTTTTCCTTTTCACATTCCCCCCCCCCCAATTTTTATATTTAATAATTTATACTTTTATCTGTTTAATGTAATAGTTAAAATTTATTATTAAAATAAATTAGCTTTAGTGTTGGAAAATCACTAGTCCTGGATTTTATACAACTTAGGATACTGAGGCCCACTATTATTCATATGGTGTTATTTCTTTTTACTCTTTCTGAGAACTCTTTTATGGTATATGTATCTATTTCCTATTTTTTCTTTTCAAACTTTCTCTGTCTAGGACTCTCCAATAATTTGATTCAGTTCCAGTGATCCAGAGACAATAAACAAACACCTCCACTAGTAAATATTATAGGAATTAAGTCCAATATATGGAGACGGGACTAGAGTAAGAAAGTACCGTTACTTTCAAAGCATAAACATTAATATTATTTCATTCCATCCATTTCTTGTTCTTCCTTGGCTAAAAGAATGGTTTAAGAATTCAAACTTGACATATTTTTTATATAGGTAGTCCTCCACCTATGACCACAATTGAGCCCAAAATTTCTGTGGGGCTAAGCAAGACATGTTAAGTGAGTTTTGCCCCATTTTATGAACTTTCCTGCCACAGTTGTTAACAACTGCAGTTGTTAGTAACATGATTATTAATTGAGTTTGGCTTCCCCCTTGACTTTGCTGGGCAGAACAAATTGTGATCACACTTCCACCATCATAAAAACATTAAGTCAAGCAATGTAGAATCTAGAAATTAATTTACGAATTTTCTCCTTTCATCAAATGGCTCCCTATTCTATCCTTTTCCCATTTTTGGAAAATGGGAGTTATAATTGAATAATGCCCAATATAAGTATATTATTGATTGTTGAGTTTATTCCATATAATCATGTTATAAACATTGGTGTGTGTGTGTGTGTGTGTGTGTGTGTGTGTGTGTGTGTGTTTATAGTTTTACGCAGTGGTGAAATTCAATTTTTTTTATTACCAGTTCTGTGGGCGTGGCTTGGTGGGTGTGATATGGCTTGGTAGGCATGGCTTGGTAGCATGGCAGGGGAAGGACACTGCAAAATCTCCATTCCCACCCCACTCTGGGGCCAGCCAGAGGTGGCATTAGCAGTTCTCCGAACTTTCCTCTATTGATTCTCCAGAACCGGTCAGATCCTGCCAGATTTCACCCGTGGTTTTATATAGATTGGTGTATTGTTTGCAATCAAGTAAACCATATCCCAATAAAAAAAAACTGCAATGAAGTCAACAGCAAATAGCCCAACCAAAGAATCTCTAACACCATCCCCACCAATAATGACAGGGCAAGCCACTAGAAAAGTAACTGACAGCTAACTGCACTCTTCATTAACACTGATGATGTTACTGAGTTAGGTAATGAAATGTCTGTAAGGAAAACAAGCAAGCTCAGAGAGCACCAAGGACCCCTCATAGTATTTTGTTTCATGGATTCTAATTATATTATTTTGAAGGATTGCTTTTATTTAATTCATTTGAAAAATGTTAATTTACTTTCAGTCTGAGTGGTGGAGAGGAGGAGAATGAAAGAGGAAATGGTAAGATGAGGAGGGAGGAGATGGAAATGGAGGAGGGGAATGGGAGGAATAGGAGAGGAGGGAGAGGGAGAGGAGGAGAGGGGAGGAGGAGGGAGAGGGAAGTTGGAGGTGAGGGGGAGGAGGTGACAAGGAGAATCCTGATGCCTGAAAAGATCTGAAAAGAGAATGATAGAAGAAAACATTGTCCCACGTAACAACATTATGAATTAATTGATGTCTATGAAACTTTTATTTAAAAATCATTTAATCATCACCCTCTTTATCATCATCAACTTTTACATCACTTAGAATACATCATAAAATGCTTTTCAATAGTTGCAAAAGCCAATGAAGGGAACTGGATACATAAATCAGGCTGCATAATTTCCCTATTTTTCTTACAACAATAGCAGAACAAAATTTCACGAATCACCTGAATTTAATAAATAAATAAATAAATAAACATAGGTAGTCCTCGACTTACAACTATTTACTTAGTGACTGTTCAAAGATACACTGTGGCACTGAAAAAAGTAATGTGACTTCTATTCACGCTTACGACAGTTGCAGTTTCTCATGGCCATGTGATCAAAATTTGGATGCTTGGCAACAGGGATGTGTTTGTGGCAGTTGCAGTGTCCTGGGGTAATGTAATCACCTTGTAATCTTCTGACAAGCAAAGTCTATGAGGAAGCCAGATGGCCTACAGAAGTTGTTGGATACTCCAGTATTGGAGATTTTTAAAAACAGATTGGCCAACCGATTGTTTGAAATGCTATAAGGCAGGTGTGTCAAACTCACATCGTCATGGCAGCATAACGAGACTTACCCAACTTTCCCCCTTTCGCCAAACTGGGCATGGACATGGCCAGCGCATGACCACCCCAGCCCATGGGCCGTGAATTTGACATCCCTGCTATAGGATTTCCTGCCTGAAGAGCAGGTTGGACTAAGACACCTCTAAGGTCCCTTCCAACTCTGTTATTCTGTTAGTCACTTAACAACTATGTTATAGTTTTCAGATGTTGTTAACTTACAACTGCAGGGATTCAGTTAGCAGCTGTGCCAAGAAAGATCCTAAACAGGAGAAAAACTCACTTAACAACTGTCTTGCTTACTAACATAAATTATGGGCTCAATATTGGTTGTAAGTGAAGGACTACCTATAGTCATTTCCTCATATGTTATCAGCGTAAATGAAAATTGCCATTCTTAGAAGAATAAAAAGTACTGCAGTTACAAAATGCCGCTGCATTGTGGGCCAGCCCTGAGCATTCTTCATCTAGGAGCCTATGTTAGGTTAGAACTTCCTATATATTGGATGAATCATAATGATTGGCATTTCACAAGTCGAAAACAGTGAACTCTGTGGACTCCTGGTTCTCTTCTTCACCCACCTCTTTTTCCTTTTCAGTTACTTAGAAGGATAATCATTTATTTACTGAAAGAAGCTGGCATTTAGTCATTGTCTCTTACAGATAATTTGGTGGCTTTATCAGACTTAGGGACGGAAAATCCAGCCAGATACTGTATGCCTTGTGCTCTCCAAGCAGCAAGGAAATGCCATTTTTCTTATCTTTATCTCCAATGTTGTTTTTCAATGAAAGTTGACTAAACCTATTTGCATGCACCCACAAATGTCCATCAATCTCCGTAAAGCAAAGGCCTTTTTAAATTTGGAACTTCTAAAAAAAATCTAACATGATTTTTTCTCTGCCTCCTCACCTGGTTGTTTTAAAGGAAACAGCAAGAAATTGAAATAGAATAGAGATACTATCCTAATGTACAGTATGAACACTTAAGAAGAGATGAAAGACCCCATAAATATCAGAGCTTGGGAGTAGACTAGAAAGTTGAAAAATATCCTAGAAGGAAGCAATGTAAATTCACTTTTATAATGTTTCCAAGAAAATAACAAGAATTTATCAAGAATTGAACTCAATTCATTGAAGATTTCCCCTCCCCACACCTTTTCTCCTACAGTGATACCTCATAATTAATTAGCTCCAGAAGGCATACCAAGTACTAAAAATTACAAGTGCCAAACAAACCACATGATTTACCATATGGCCCTTTGTTTCAGCTTGGAAGTACTTTTGTATATTCCTTTTCCTAAGTTAGTGACCTTCCTAATTTCTTGCCTACCTCTATGGCTGTCTCCCTCTTCCTTTTGCAGTGACCTCTCCAGCATGGCCAATTTTCCTGTCTGTTCTCTCAGCTGCCCCCTTTCCTATCACAGCATGTTTAATACCAAACAAACAGTGAGTACTGGGACAATATTTTGCATCATTTGTTGAATATCAAATTTGATGTGTTTTGAAAACAGTTGAATACTGAGGTACTGCTGTATTTGGTAGCTGATTAAATAGTGTTCTATAACAGCAGAGTACGAGGACTTTTGGAGTTGAAGGCAAATTTCACTTTTTTGGAAAGCTGGCAGGCTACATTTCAAGTATGGTGGAGCCAGGTTAAAGAAATGATCAAAGCAAGGATTTAAAAACAAGCCTAATATTAATTGAAAGTGTACATTTAATTTTGACATTAAAATAACAACATATTCCTTTTCTTGAAAATAACAATGCAGTAATTGTTGAGGCCTTTGTCCTTTGGGGCCACAAGTAACTCATTCAGGATCTGCACAATGACCTTTACATTTCTGTTCTATATAACCTATGGATGGATAAAGAAGAAGAAAGCTCTTAGCTGAGATCTTAGTGCAAAAAAAAAAGTCTCCTAAAAATATTCCAAAATTGCAAATCTCATGTAGGCAGTTGAATTCCAGCAATGATTATATACCAAGAGCATGAAAACACAAAGTTAGATAGATTCCTTCCTTCCTGAGCAAGCCTTAAAGGGAAAAATCCTGAGTCCACAAATTAATGTTGAATATCATCCAATTAAAAGCAGAGCACAGTCATTTGACAAAAGTTGCAGAAATTATTATAGGGTTTCTTCATTGATACATAGAAGGTCCAAGTTCGCGACACAGGCACATTAGCTGAAGTGCAATTTATTATAGCTTTTTACCCAACCTTTGGCAACTTTGATTTAAAGTCATGCATTCTAATATGTTTTGACAAGTAAATTGCTTGCCTTTTTCTTTGATAGCCAACCGTATAAATAAGCATGCATAGTAATAGTGCAAGCAATAATGTAAAAGTCCAAGTAATGCTGCACACACAGAATGTTAATGATAAAGGTGCCTATCTGTTTCAAAGGAAGAGGCATACTGGGGGGGCGGGGAGAGGGGATAGTTCAGACCTTGCATCTGGAATGGGCATAAAGAACAATGTAATACACTGACTCTGCATTTAAATAGCTAGCCTGGCCATATTCTGGGAAAGAGGACCTGTTTCTTAGCAAAGCAAAGACCACCTATCACTGAAGTATAGCATCAGCGCATTATCCTATTTTGTGATCTTGCAGGAGTGACTAGGAAAAATGTTTTCCAGACCTTACTGTGGATCGGATGTGGAGTCATTCCACTCTTACTTAGAAGCACTGGGGAAGCAGTAGGGAAAAGAAAAGACATCCATCAGCACTATGCAAGCATGTGTTACTGAATGACTAGCTGTGTAGGGCTAAGTGGATAAGAGAGCCAGTGTAGGAGATGATCAGGCTGTGATGGAGAGATGAAGCATGTTATCAGTCTTGAATCTCTTCATATCCACAAGAGACAAAAGTACAGGCCTCCTTGAATTCCACTGACTCTTATTTAATACCAACTCACTTTGGCTTTTAGTAGCTGTAAATTCTTGTAAAGAGTTTTAGTATACAATAAATCTATATAAGGATAGGATAGTATAGGATAGGATAGGATAGGATAGGATAACAGAGTTGGAAGGGACCTTGGAGGTCTTCTAGTCCAACCTCCAGTTTAAGCAAAAAACCCTACACCACTTCAGACAAATGTTTATCCAACATCTTCTTAAAAACTTCCAGTGTTGGAGCATTCACAACTTCTGGAGGCAAGTTGTTCACTGATTAATTGTTCTTACTGTCAGGAAATTTATCCTTAGTTCTAAGTTGCTTCTCTCCTTGATTAGTTTCCACCCATTGCTTCTTGTCCTACCCTCAGGTATTTTGGAGAATAGCTTGTCTCCCTCTTTTTTATGGCAGCCCCTGAAATAATCATTTGAACTGTCTGGACTTCTGATTTCCTGGGCATGACAGCCAGTATGGTTTAATGGCTAAGGCACCAGGCTAGAAATCATGACGCTGTGAGTTTAAGTCCCATCGTATGCATGAAAGCCAGTTGAATACCTTGTGACAATCATTGTTTCTATGCCAACAAATCTAACAAGTTTGTTGTTGTGGAGAAAAGAGGAGGAGGAAGATGTTGGATATCTTTGCTCCTTGAATTATTTATACAAATAATAGAAGCAGGGTATAAATAAAATAAAATAAGTAGGTGTTGAATGCTTTGGCTCAACTGATGGATTTCAATTAGAGTTTTGCATAAAGAGAATATATTACTTCTAATAGTTTCATTCCACACACAAATTATCAGGATTGCAGTGTGTGTGGAGAGAGAGAGGGGGGGAGGGAAGGAGGGAGAGATGATTTGATGATTTATTTATTTTTATCCCACCTTTATTATTTGTGCAAATAACTCAAAGTGGCAAATAGGCCTAATCCAGGGTTAGGGTACAGATTGTTTAGGGATCATTCAAATGGGGAAAACAGATTCACTTAACAACCATGTGACTAATTTAACAACTGCAGTCAAATGTGGCAAGAAAAATCATTAAAGGGGGCAAAACTTTCTTAAAGTTTTTTTTTTCATTTAACAACATAAATGTTGGGCTCCATTGGGATTGTAAGTTGAGAACTAACTACCTCCACTCCTTTCTCCTGCTGTTTTCCCTTCACCAAAAACTCTGTGAGGTAAGTTACGCAGATAATGTCAGGCCTAGAAGCCATCCTTTTGCATTGGGCCCTTAGGTTGCCCACATTTAGTGCTGTGGGAAAATGGGAGGGCAGATTGTATGGAGTATAGGAGATATATAGTCATAATAACATTCCTTTGTTAGAAAGTCAAGGACAGCATGCCCTGCACCTGGATGGGTGTGACTGGGGGCATTTCCAGTTGGGATGATGCTTGATTGACCTTATGAGGGGACATCTGGATGCTGGGAAGGGGCTTGGACTTTAATTTGGGTGGGGGAAAACTGGAAGCTCTCAGATTCAGGTTTTCCCAGATGTGCCAATATGACGTCTCTAATAAAATGGAACTTGAAGAATTTCAAGCCTTGGAGTCACCTCTCATTGGGGTGTTACTTGGAACCCTGACAGAGAAATAGAGATAGTTCTGAAGCATCTAGTCCAATTTTCATGCTAAGGAAGGACTAGAATGCACAATCTCCTTAGAACTGGACTGGCTTTCTAAATCTGATTGAAAGTTCAGATTCAGTTCCCAAATCAAATAAGGTCATTTCCAGGAGAATAGCCTATCCTGTTATTGCTGCTTGAGCCTAATGGAGAAAGAAACATCTATGGTGCAGCTTGAATAAGAATAATAATAATAATAATAATAATAATAATAATATAATAATAAAAAATTAGATTCTGGAGATCATGGATAACATCAAGCATGGAGAAGTAAAAACTATTGTCAGGCGAGAGTACACCAACAGAGTTAGGAAAATTTTAAAATCTAAATTGAATGGTGGAAATACAATCAAGGCCATAAATACCTGGGCAATACCAGTTATAAGATACACAGCTGGTATAGTTAACTGGACACAAGCTGATTTGGACCTTTTGGACCGAAAAACCAGGAAACTAATGACAATGCACTACAGTTTACATCCCGTGGTGATACTGATAGACTATATCTGCCCCGAAAATCAGGTGGCAGAGGATTGTTACAAGTGAAGCAAACAGTTTGAAGAAGAAAAGCATGGACGGCTGATTATTAAAAGAAAGTCAAGAAAATCTATTATCGAAGTAAAGAACAAAAATCTACTGAAGGCCAACAGACAAAACAGATACAGAAAGATGTGATAAAATCAAGAATGAGAGTTGGCAGAACAAAGCACTGCATGGCCATTTCTGGAAAAAAATAAAAGATAAAGTGGACAGTGAACAACTTGGTTATGGTTAACAACAGGTACATTAAAGAAAGAAACAGAGTCACTAATCCTGGCTGCGCAGAACAAGCTATCCGCACAAATGCCAGTAAGGCCAAAATAGAAAAAATCCTCTGATGAGGCCAATGCAGACTTGCAAAGAAGCTGATGAACTGTTGATCACATACTCAGCTGTGTGAAAAAAAATCGCGCAGACTGATTTATAAATTGCGGCACAATTCAGTAGCACAAATGATCCATTGGAATTTGTGCAAAAATTATAATATCAACAACAGCAAAAACTGTGGGAACATCAGCCTGAAAAAGTCACCGAAAATCAGATGGTCAAGATCTTGTGGGATTTCCGTATACAAACCGACAAAATACTGGCGCATAATACACCAGACATCACACTGGTTGAGAAAATAAGGTCACAATCATAGACATCGCAATACCAGGTGATCGCAGGGTCGCCGAGAAGAAACATGAAAAAATCGCAAGATACCAGGACTTAAAATCGAAATTCAACGACTATGGCACAAACCGCAGTGGTAATTCCAGTGGTAATTGGCACACTGGGTGCTATTCCAAAAGCACTGGAATTACATTTAAAACAGTTAAAAATTGATAAAATCACCATCAGTCAAATGCAAAAGCCGCACTGCTTGGATCTGCACGCATATTACGAAAATACGTTACGACGTCCTAGGCCCCTGGGAGGGGCCCGACTAGTAACCAATGCCAAATCCGGCGAAACAACTGGCCGCTGTGATACAATTGTACAACAACAACAACAACAATAAATTAGATTCTGGAGATCCAAAAGGTGCTTTTTAAAGAAGCAACTGGACTTTCTAGTTTTCTTGAAGATATTTTACTTTTCATCCAAGAAGCTTCTTCAGCTCTGACTGGATAGTGGGAAATGGAAGGATTTATACTCCTTGCAGATAGCTATTTTACATAGATTCCGCTGTCAACATTGCACAGCCCTGTCTCAACAGAGAGGAAGGAATACACATCATCTATCTGCAGTCTACAACACAGTCATTTCAGAAGTTCCAAGAAGGCTCAAAACTTTTACACTATTCAAGTAACCTTCAGGTGGCCTCAACAATTCTCTAAAAGGATGCAAATGACCAGGTCTCTGCAAGGAATATAAATCCTTCCACTCCCTACCATTCAGTCAAAGCTGAAGAAGCTTCTGGGATAAGAAGTGAAATGTCTTCAAAGAAAAAACAGTTGCCTCTTGAATGCTTTTTCAAGAGGCAACTGTTTTTTTGTTTGAAGACATTTCAAGGTGCTTTCCTTTGGGACAACCATGACTTAGATGACTGAAATCTTCATAGACATTTAGATTCTCCTGATTTTTAATTGTACAAGTAGAAGTGATTATGCTATCTAGTTGGGTAATGAAATGTCCACAAGAAAACAACTAAGCTCAGAGAGCACGAAGGACTCCATGTCATTTAATTATTTCAATTAAAATGGAATTAACCATTCTTTTCTATGTAGTGAGGGATTCATGATTAATACTGCATGTTTTTGAGATAACTCTGTACACAGTCTGCTTAATAATTCCAGAAAATAGAGAAAATTAGTTTGAAATGTAATTAGTTGTCCAATAAATGTTGCAGATGCAATGATACGTGATCCTTTGTATTTTATTTTTAGTGCAATATCTAGACTGCCAGCAGGTTTTCTTCCTAATGAATTTATCACCATATAATTTAAATGTTCATATCTTCCCAGAGAAAGTATGATTAGCCACTTTTAAAACCCTCCATTTTATTCTTTTAAACAATTGCAGTAAGAGCATCACTCTTCTGAATCAATAATGATTCCGAATGAGTATTAGACGGCTTGGGGACAGTAATTCTAAATAATCAGATGGAACAGATAAGAATACAATATATAATTTTATTGAAATGATGTTGAGATGGAGATGGGGGGGGGGCTTCAAAATATTCCCACATATTATATGCAAATCAAATTTGACACAAAAATCAGATTCCATTCATAAGGAATAAATAAAGTACACATCAAAAAGGAGTACACTGCAAATTCTACCTTCCCACAGACACATGTTCCTCAAAGAGGAACTATCTACTCTATGTCACACAGCAGAAATCTCTAATAAATGAAAGGAGTTTCTCAAGCATTTTATTACATACTAAATCAAAGAAAAAAACATTAAATAAATAATTGCACAGCCTTTAGATATGCAAATAGTGGTACCCCCCCCCCCTTTGTGCTAAGGTAGGTTCTGCTTGTATGGCTTTTGAATTTTTCATGTTTGATTAACATATAGTCGGTAATTGGTAATGGCTTAACCAATTCACCAGTGATGAACCATTCTGATTTGAATTTGGAGATCCACGTCTGATATTATACTTATGCAGGAATATCCACAGTTTGAGATAAAAAAAATTTTAAGAAGGCAAAGGCAGGAAATCAAAGTCATGTCACTTGATACATGCCCACAACACACAAATGTATAAAAAAGGCAGAGCTACTTGCAGATTTTAACGAACGGCCTCTTCTTTATCCAGGATGGTCTATTCATTCAGAAAAGCCATTTTGTTATAAAAATAAAGTAATAACACATGTGAGCAAACCTAGGGATTTGAACCACCAAACTGCCAACCTTTCTGATCAACAAGCTTAGTGTTTTGCCACTGAGCCACCACATCCCAACACAGGTATATGGAGGAATTGAGTCAGTCATCTGTATTTCGATAACTTTTTGCTACAGCAACCAAACGGACAGGAACAGACTTCAACAGATAATTTGAGAAAAAAACAATTGCAACCTGCCTTCCCTAGAACATCTGTATATTGAGAAGTATCTGCAGACCCCTCACACCTGGACATTCAAAGATGCCACTTATTTTGCATGCCAAAATAACTAGACAGGAGGACAGCTGTTTTCCCTCACACCACTAATCTGTTGAACACCTAATTCTCACAGTACTGTCCAGTGTCTGTGTATATTTACCACCTAATGGCGGTAATATTATCACTTACCCTTCTTATCTTTTTTACTTCTTCTTCTATACTAATGCTAATTCATATTGTTATGATAATGATGATTATTCTGTTACTTTGCAGGTACACTGGGAGATTCTGCACCAGAGACAAATTCTTTTTGTGTCTAAACACACTTGGCCAAATAAAGTATTCTATGCTATTCTATTGGGTGAGTTTTGTTCATGGAGATTCCCTCTCTCCCTCCTCCCTCCCTCCCTCTCTCTCTCTCTGTCTCTCTCCCACAGACACAGAGACACACACAGAGAGATGGAGTGTGTGAGTTATGCACTTCCTAGGCTAGAAAGGATCCCTCGTGTTTAATTTAATCTTTTGTTTACTTGTACAGGTAGTTTAGCCTGTGCTGACATCTCTTTCATTTGACATCTTGTAATCTTCCCAGACATGTTTTGACAGTGCTTATTGGTGCTGTGACAGTTTGGATGTCTCTTCCCACCCCCTGAAACTTGCACACATCCCTATGGCTCCGCATTCAAATGAAAATGCTGCTGGAGTTACTCAAGGGTTAGACCTGGACTACCCAACAATTAAATCACATTTTCCATTGAAAGAGTTGCAAGACTAATCCCAGAGAGACGCATGGCATTGAGGAAAGCTGCTGGAAGTAAGATGGTTAGATGCAAAGATCAACAAGGAACCTTGTTTATTGAGTAATACTTAAGAAAACAACACTTTCTACATTTGCCATTGTTTAATTCCAAACAGTGAGAAGCAGGTTGACTTTCTCCGTGATGATCTGTTCCTAATCTGGTCTTTCAGACCTTCCAATGATGCATTTATTAGCACTGTAAGTGACTCTGTTCCTCTCCCTGTTGGTCATATCTCCTCTGTCCTTATACTATTCCCAGCATCTTTCTCCAAGTGTTGGGTCTTCACATAATGGTCCAAACTAGGATAATTTGAGTGGCTGTTTATACCTTGTATACTCTGGCTTGGTTACTCAATGTCTATGGAGATCTCAGTCCAAAGGTGGTTGTTCAAAAGGTTGTTCAAGAGGCAACTGGACTTTCTGGTTTTTCTTTGAAGACGTTTGCTTCTCATCCAAGAACCTGTTATAGATTGAAAAAGATGAGCGTATCCCTCCCCTTCTGTTGAGAGAGGGCCATTCATTTGACATAGATGGCCTCTTTGACCCCTCTTTCAAACCATCAGTCGAAAAAGTGGACTTTGCTGTCTTTAAAAGAGTGGCCTTTGTCTTTTAATATAGAGACTTGAATCTTGTCCTGATGGGTTTGTTCTCTTGCTCTCATTTACTCAGTGATGCGTTTGTTTGTTTTTTGTCTGTTCACAATATTCTTACGAGTCTTCTCCAACACCAAATTCAAAAGCAAAAATACTTTTAAGTATATTTCTTGTCTTGAACATCACTATATAATTTCAATATTAAACATAATAGGTGAACTAAATAATGTTAACCCCAAGGGGTTCAACCAGATAGGGATTGGTTAGCAATCTCATATGATCCCAGAACTAAGAAATGGGACAAATGAAACATCATGACTGCTACAGGCCATGTAGCCACAAATTAAGAGGAAATTTTTTTGAATGAGAAGGATCCAGTGGCCAGCCTGGATGGGTGGAATCAGTTCAAAGCCTGAAGAAGAGATCATATAATCTGGTAATTTTCTACAAAAGCAATTAGATATGAGAACTTTTTAAGAGCAGCAGAAACTTACACAAGTGTAAAAGTGAGAGTATATTTATAGTATAACCATAAATATAACGAGAAGAGAAATAAGTAATATAGAATATAAAGAAAGACTAAGAAATGAAAATAATATTTACAGTATTTATAGTATAATCACAAATATATAGTATAATCACAAAGAGGAGCTGCATGGTAGCCTAGTGGTAAAGATGATCGCCTCCCACTTGAAGGTTGAGAGTTTAATTCTAGGTAATGGAAAATATTTCGTTCTATGGTGCAAAGAACAAATATTGCTGTGAACTCCATTTAGGTGTCAGGAAGGGCATCTGGCCAGTAAATGTTCAAATCCATCCAGGTGCCCCAACTCTACCCCGAATTAAGGGATTACAGGGTTGTAAAAAAGGAATTTTTATAGTATACCTAAATGTAACTGAGAATGGAAATCAATGTATAGAATACACAAAGATACTGGTTTACAAGAATTTGATTATTGAAATCAGCTATCTTTTGGGTGAAAATGCCATCAATTGAAAAGTGTTGTACAATACCCTGAACAACAAAAGAAGCTCTTTAATCTTAGCACATTAGACGCTGTCTGTTTGGTTCCTCCAGCAACGACGAGAGATGTCTTCTACTGAAACTCTTACCTGATGAATTTTGGCTGAAAATGGATTTGAACCCAAGCTTTCACATTACATGCTTTGTATTCTACATGCTGATGCCTCCTGTCCCATGTATCTTCCTACATAGTCATTCTGCTATAATTCCATCATTTGTTCCTCTCGTTCTCCCCAGCAGTCATTCCCCAGCCTTGAAATATTGCCTTGAAAATAATAAAAAGTTGAAAAATAAAATAACCTCTAAGGTTATTCAGAAATGACAGTGCAATTATCTCAGGAGAAAAATCCAACCAGAGTCCATTATTATCCCCAATTTCTTTTGAAGCACTTAGGGGAACTTGACAGATGAAAGGAATGGTGAGGACTGAGCTGCTAATTCAACTTTATGCATTTTGGCGCTGCCTTTCACCTGACAACAATCACTACTCGAACTGCAGAAAACACTGCTGTTGTATAATTAGAAGATGTAAGAGTTAGCAAAGGCTATCTGCTTCTCCCCAACTACCAATACCACCTTTCCAATTTTATCTTATCAGAATTCTTTCAGACCAACATGTACTTTTTCCTGCCTGTGTTATGTATAAATCAAAATCTATTAGACTTGTTCATGATTAGCATTGCAACAACAAGCAGATTGGTTATAAGTGTCATGGAAAAGCTAACAAGCATCGTTTCCACCAGCAGTGAAATCCAGCTCTTGCTGCAGGCAAAAGAGAGAGGATATGATTGAAATAACGAAAATTGTCCCTGTGTGCGTGTGTGTGTGTGTGTGTTTGGACTGCATTCACACAGACACACAATATACATACACACCACACACACCACACCCACACACACACACACACACACACCCACACACACACACACACATATATATATATATATATATATATATTAATATATATATATATATACTTAAAGTCACAACCCCTGGTATGCCCAAGTATGGGAGGAAGGTCACACTTCCACTCTCTGTCATTAGGCTCGTCACAAGACGACTCTTGTGACGAGCCTAATGACAGAGAGTGGAAGTGTGACCTTCCTCCCATACTTGGGCATACCAGGGGTTGTGACTTTAAGTATATACCTCCCACCATGGCTGGCTGATAAAGGAGTCGTTCTCTGTAGCTCAAATGGTTAACTCCCTGCCTGGGAGGCAATAGAGCAAAGGTTCGATTCCCAAAACTTGGTATGGCTAGCTGATGAGAGCTAAATAGCTTGAAATAGATCTATACTAGTCTCCCTTTTTATTTATCAGCATAATATAACATAATATATATATATATATTATGCTGGTTTTGTTATATTCGGGGCTTTTCCTGTGTAAGATGAGATTGTCTTGGCAATGTTTCGGTGAGGTCCCACTTCCCATCTTCCGGCTGGTGTTTTCAGCTTCATGCTTGTGTGGGTAAGGCGTGGTCGGAACTGCCGTCTTTCTATAAATCTTGGGGGATGTGGGGTGCTGGCTTTGTTGCTGTAAATGGATTGATTGGCTGTGTAGTTGCATCCTGACGGGTAGATGGAGTTGAAGTTTGTAGGTTGGTCGGCTGTTTCGTATCATCCTGTGTGGATGAGGTGCTGGCTGTATGTCTGTTGTTCTTTGTGTAGTAATGACCTGGGTGGTGGGTGGGGCTCGTTTTTGACTAGGGCTAGTTTCCAGATGTCTGGTAGGTGGGAGGTATTGTCCGTTTATTCATGTGTGGGGGTGTTTTCTCTATTTTGATGGACTCCATAATTATTCTCTTGTTGAAGTGTTCAGTTTTGGAGATTAATTTGTTCCTTCAAATCAATTTCATGTCCTGTTGATTTATGGTGCTGGAAAGGAGGAAGTTTTTTTTTTTCTGACTGCGTTCTTCTGTTCTGCGATGCATGCATTATTCTCCTGTTCATTTGTCCTATGTTTGCAGGGCAGATTTGCATGGTATTTTGTAGACTCCTTGGTTTCTAGCTGGATCTTGTCTTTGGGGTTTCTTAAAATGTTGGCTATTTTTTGGTCAGTGATGAAGGCTGTCTGATATTGTGCTTGTGGAGAATTTTGCTGATTTTATGGTGCTTTGATGTAAGGGAGAGGTGATGCCATTGTCGTGTTCTGTGTCTCGGTTTTTTTTGGGGGGGTCTCCCTTTGGATTAGGTTGGTAATTGTTTTTCTTTGGACTCTAGAAAGAGTGCAGAGAAGAGCAACAAAGATGATTAAGGGGCTGGAGGCTAAAACATATGAGGAACGGTTGCAGGAACTGGGTATGTCTAGTTTAATAGAAAGAAAGACTAGGGGAGACATGATAGCAGTGTTCTGATATCTCAGGGGTTGCCACAAAGAAGAAGGAGTCAAACTATTCTCCAAAGCACTCGAGGGTACAACAAGAAGCAATGGATTAAAACTAATCAAGGACAAAAGAAACTTAGAACTGAGGAGAAATTTCCTGACAGTTAGAACAATTAACCAGTGGAACAACTTCCCTGCAGAAGTTGTGAATCGACCGTTGACTTACCTGAACAGTCCTTCTATGTGTGCTGCGAGGGGAATCCAAGCATGGGTTAACTTTGTCCATTAGCCTAGAGACTGAGTTATGTAAATTGCTGACCACGCCTCCTCTGACCGGATGGGCTCAGTTTCGTGCGAAGTCAGCCGTTTAATGAAGTATAACAAGAACAATAACAGTAACAACAATAACAGTAGCAATAAAGGCCATAGCCAAAAGGTACAAACATTGTCAAAGAACACAAGCACAAGTAAATAACGTCCGGCACAGACCGGTGACACATCAATGAGGACATCCAAGTTCAAGTCACAACCACCCTGGCCAGCCGAAGCTGCGGGCGGGTTTGGATTCCCCTCACAGCACACATAGAAGGACCGTTCAGGTAAGTCAACGGTCGTTCTCCTGTGTGCTGCTTGGGGAATCCAAGCATGGGACATGCCAAAGCAATTAAGGTCCAGGGCGGGAACTAGGCTGGCCAGGGTCCCCGCAGGGGGAGCACCTGTTGCAATACATGCCACCCAAAGGACACCTCAGCGAGGCATACACATCAACCTTGTAATGTCTGATAAATGGTGATGGTGTAGACCAGGTGGCTGCTCTACAGATTTCTTCCACTGAGGCTTGCGTGGCCCAGGCACCGTGGTGGCCGCACCTGGTAGAGTGAGGGGTGATGCGCCTGGGAACCTGCGGGATTGACTGTCATAGGCAAGAGCAATGCACACCTTCAACCATCGCCTATCGTGTGAAAGAAACTTTCTGTCCCATGGAAGATGGTTGAAAGGAAACAAAGAGTGCTTCAGACCGTCTGAAGGATGCTGTGCTTCACGTAGCGACGAAGAACCCTGCGAACATCCAGTGATGCATTGGCGCTCCTGCGGATGAGAAAGGTTGGGACAAAAGTCCGGCAGAACGAGCTCCTGAGCTCTGTGGAACAGCGTGTTGATTTTGGTAGAAAGCTGGATCCAAGCGAAGAACGACCCTTTGGGTGGAATATGCAGAGATCCGCTGAACAGACAGAGCGCCAATTCGGAAACCCGCCTGGCCGATGTAATCGCCACAAGAACACTGTCTTAAGAGTAACAGATGAAGACTGATGGAAGTAATAGGTTCGAAAGGAGAGTCCATAAGTGCCCTGAGCACCAACGACAGATCCCAAGTAGGGTAGCGGTGCACGGTCGGAGGTCGGATGTTGGCGCCCCTTTCAGGAAGGCCTTGACTTGAGAATGCTGTGACAAGGAGCCCCTGACCCCCCAATCACTGTGGCAAGGGCCGTGACCTGCCTGCGAAGTGTATTGGGTGCCAAACCTTTATTAAGACCAGATTGCAGAAAGTCCAACACTCGGGGCACGAATCCTGGAGGGGGTCTGCCCCAGTCCGGCGGCACCACCTGCAGAAGGCTTGCCAGGTAGCCTCGTAAATACGAGTGGTGGAAGGCCGACGGGCCCTGAATCGTTGATGACTTCGTTGGAGTACTGAAGGTTCGTCAGAATCCCGCTCACGTGCCACACGGCTAATTGCAGCAACTGGGGGTTCGGATGATGAGGGCCCCCTGATGGAGCTGGATCTTCGTCAGGATCCGCCAGGGGAGAGATCGACAGGTGTACCAGGTCCGCATACCAGGTTCGCCAGGACCACATTGGAGCCACCAGGAGGACTTCTGTCTTCCGACAGAATCTTCTGGATGACCTCCGGGATCACTGGAAGAGGCAAAGGCGTAAAGGAGGCCGGCCGGCCACGGGCTGCGCAAGGCATCCACTCCCTCCTCGGGAGTCACATACCTGGAGAAGAAATGGGGCAGCTGCGCATTGTGAGGTTGTGCGAACAGGTCCACCATCGGACAGCCGAACCGGAGGCAAATCTGCTGGAAGAGGTCGGGATGTAACTGCCACTCCGCATGATCCACTGTGGCTCTGCTCAGCCAATCCGCCTGGACGTTGGCTACGCCGAAATGTGTTCCGCTCGAAGGGACAACAGTCTGGACTGCCCAATGATGCAATTTCTCCGCCTCCATCATGAGGGCTCTGGAATGCTGCCCCCTTGGCGGTTGACATGCGCCTTGGAGGCCACATTGTCTGTCAGAATCAGTATGTTTGTGAGTCACAATGTCCTGAAATTCTCGCAGGGCCAGTCTGATGGCCCGTAGTTCTAGCCAATTGATGCTGTTGGATAACTCTGGTCCGACCAACGCCCCTGTGCCACCCGATCCAGGGCATGGCCGCCCCATCCAAACAGGCTGGCGTCTGTCGTAACCTGGATTGTTCCGGTTCCTTGAACGGGCATCCTTTGAGGATCTTGGAGGACGCCCACCATAAGGGATCTGAGGGCTTTGGGTGAAAGCGGACCTTGAGTTGAGAATGAGTGTGAGACCTTTGATAAGGAAGCAGGAACCATTGGAGTGGTTGTGCGTGAAACCTGGCCCAGGGAACTATGTCGATGCAAGAAATCATCTTCCCTAACAGCTGAGAGAGCAAGGCAGGGGCAAGTCGCAAGGCTGAAACTTGAGCTGCCAGTCGTTGGATGCTCTGAGCCTCTCCAGGGACAGGAAGACCTCGCAAGTGGCGGAGTTGATGACGGTCCCTAAGTGAAGCAGCGATGTAGTTGGCTGCAGATGGCTCTTGGGAAGATTCAGGACGAACCCGTGCCTCTGCAGGGAGTCCATGTCACCTGAAGATCCCACAGGGCTGGTCCCGGGAGTGACAGGACCAAGATGTCATCTAAATAGCAATTCACTCTCACCGGAACCGAACGAAGAGAGGCCGCTACCACGCCAGGAGCTTGGTAAAGGTGGGGGAGCCGATAAAAGGCCAAAAGGCAAGGCCGGTACTGGAAATGACGGCCCGCAAATTGGAAGCGAGGAACCGTCGATGAGCTGGATGAATGGGCACATGGAGGTACGCTCCTTGATGTCGATTGATGTCATCATGTCCTTGGCGGATGGATGCCAGAATGCTCTTTAACGACTGCATCTTGAACCTCTGATACTTGATGTACCAATTGAGTCTTTTTAGATCTAGAATGGCTCGCCACCCTCCTGAGCCTTTGGGTACCAGAAAGAGGATGGAGTAAAACCCTAGACCTTCCTGCCCTTGGGAACTTGTTCTATTGTGCTGATGGAGATGAGATGATGTATTTTGGCTTCCATGAGGCGCTTTACTGAGCACCTGGGTACGGGACACCTGATGAACCGTCTTGGGGGAATGGAGAGAAATTCAGTGTGAGGCCCAGCCTCACCACCTGAAGGGCCCAGGCATCGGAGGTGGTTTCCGCCCACTGATGAGCGAAGGCCAGCAGATGCCCGCCCACTGATTCCTCCCCCTGCGGTCACCGGTACCTCCGAAGATTGGTTCCCGAGCCACGAAAGATCTCCTGTTGTGGGGATTGCGTCTGTGTGCTGTTGGCGCCCCCTATCCCTGGCCCCTGCATGGTCCTTGGCTGTGGTCCTGGGACTGGTGAAAAACCCTGTTGTAATTGGGAACAAATGGGGCTGCTGAGTAACCAAATAGCCTCCCCGAAAGGACTGGCATCCTCCCCGAAAGGACTGGCATCCAAGGTGGCGCAGTGGTTAAATGCAGCACTGCAGGCTACTGCTAGATCAGCAGTTCAGGCGGTTCAAATCCTCACCGGCTCAGGGTTGACTCAGCCTTCCATCCTCCGAGGTGGGTAAAATGAGGACCCAGATTGTTGGGGCAATATGCTGACTCTCTGTAAACCGCTTAGAGAGGGCTGAAAGCCCTATGAAGCGGTAATAAGTCTACTGCTATTGCTATATGGTTGCTGCCGTGGTATTCCCCCTGAAGAGGGAAGCACCTTACGCTTGTCCCTGGTCTCTATGAGTATGGGGTCGAGAACGGATCCAAACAAAGCCCCGCCCTTGAAGGGTGTGGGTGCCAGGTGCCATTTAGACTTAATGTCAGCCTGCCAATGGCGAAGCCACAAGAGGCGACGAGATGCCACGTTGGACATCACAGCGCGAGAAGCGAACTTGGCAGCATTAAGTGTGGCATCCGCCAAAAACTCCAAGGCAGCCATTTTAGTAACGTCCTGGTGAAGACGCACTTCATCAGGGGATAGTCTCTCCTGCAACTGTTTAAACCAAAGCACAGAAGTTCTATTAAAGAATGATGCTGCAGTAGCAGCACGCAAGGCTCAGGCCACAGCCTGATGAGTTTTCCAAATTACTGTTTCAGCCTTACGGTCCTCTGCCTTTAAACCCTCAGAGATTTCAAATGGAATCAGCGCAGGGGGATGCCAGGGCTGCTATTGGCGAATCTACTGTTGGGAATTGCAAAATGTTTCTAGGTCAGGGCTAGAAGTGTACAACTTCCTGTCCCCGTGGCTGGTGGGGTAACCACAGTTGGTTGATCCCATTGCTTCTGAATGAGGTCCATGAATAGCTTTGGGGAAGGAATCACTTCCTGCAATGAAACTGGTTCTGCAAAGAGGCGCTCAGTAGTGCCAAAGCCCACAGCCGAACTGTCCTTGGAAGCGGCCTCACCCATGTGGGTAGTGGCCTTAGCTTTAAACAATAAGGATTTGAAAAGAGTAGGCCTAAATAGGCTAGAAAAATTAGGCTGAGCAAAGATCAGGCCCTCATTGTCAGAGACTCCCTATCAATCAGCTCCCCTTCCTCCACCAGGCCGAATCCTCACTATAATAGAGGGAGGAGGAGAAGCAGAAGGCCCTGCTTGC
The DNA here is from genome assembly GCF_009769535.1 of Thamnophis elegans. NCBI lineage: Eukaryota > Metazoa > Chordata > Lepidosauria > Squamata > Natricidae > Thamnophis > Thamnophis elegans. Next base: position 15,123,210 of record NC_045558.1, on the reverse strand, counting down.
AGATCAAGGCAGATCTACATGAGGGAGGCTTGATAGGGGCCACTTTGTAACTAGCAATCACCGGGGCCTGGTGCCTTCTAGCAGCTCGGCATCCACCCCCCGGAAATGGCTGCAGAGATCATCCGTAAATATCAGGGATAGGCCCTGATCATAGCCTTCCATAGGCCTTAAGCCTGCAGCAGTTGGAGTAATGTAGCTGAAGGCCCAGCACAAGGCAATAAGAAGGGCCGAGCAGCCTGGGCCTCAGGCAATACAGAAGGCAATACAGAAGGGGGTTGGATACCCCCCCCAGTCCCAGTTTCAGAAATAGCGGGGAGGGAACGATCCGGGGACCAGGTCTGAGGCCCTGCTGGTCTGAGGAGCAGGCGAAATATGTTGAGGTAAAGGCACGGGGGGGGGAATTCCTGCCCTCCCCTGAAGCTTTGGAGGTTGATTTGGACTTGTTTCTTTTTGTGGCTTTATCAGGGGCCCCGGAGGCCTCCCTGGGCCTCTGGCTGATTGTTCTAGATGCGGCCCTGCCAGGCCTCGAACTAACCCCCGCCTGGGCAGTACCCTGGTTATCAACAGAGGGCTCAACTGTACCTCCCAGAGAAGAATGGTCAGCCATTGCAATGATTAGATGCAAAAGACTCAAAAGGCTCAAAGCACAGCATTCACTTGCAAAGAGAAAGACCTCATGATCAGCAGCAATGCCAGAAACTTTCCCAGAGTAAACAAAGCCAAAGCGAATGAGAAGAGAGGGCCAATGAGTCAGCAGCCCCCTTTTTAAGTGCAAGGAAAGGCAATGCCCAACCCTTACAGCGCCTGCGCTCCAAACGGCCCCATAAATGGCGGCTGCAACTCCGGCGCCAAATTTCAAACAGGGAACGAAAAGGTGCTTCCTTGGCTTTCCCAGCAACAAACCGGCCAGCGCGGCAAAGTGCGCCCTCAGAATGGCCCACAGGGCAGCGGTGGGGGAAAAGCCACGCTGCGCACCGGCGAGCTGGCCCATTGATCACAGCAGGAGCTGCGCCACGAACGGCGGGCATTTTCTGGCTCCGAAAACAGCTGTTTGGTGGCTAGGGACGATGCAAGCCAGCACACACAAGCAACCTGATCCAACCCAAAAACACAACAAACGTTTGTTGCCAAATCCCCTGCAAGCTCCAATAGCCTGCGATCAGAAACCCAATAGCTAGCAGCTAGCAAGGGTAATTCAAATACCTGAGCGAGTTAACAGGGCACGAGGGAACTGGGCAGGCAGCGAACTGCCGCCTCTCCCCTTTCCATACACAAGCCTCCTCCAATCCAAGAAAATGCACGCAGAGCGAAAAAATCCAAGATAAGGTATAAATTTGTCTCAGTAGTCTGGAGAAGAATTGGTATACATGTCTTATGGCTGGACTGAGTTAAGAAACTGGGCCTATCCGGTCAGAGGAGGCGTGGTCAGCAATTTACATAACTCAGTCTCTAGGCTAATGGACAAAGTTAACCATGCTTGGATTCCCCAAGCAGCACACAAAAGAAGCTGCAACACTGAAAGATTTTAAGATGTTGGATAACCATTTGTCTGAAATGGTATAGGGTTTCCTGCCTAGGTAGGGGGTTGGACTAGAAGTCCTCCAAAGTCTCTTTCAACTCTGTTATCCTATTCTATTCTAAGAGAAAACTATTCTTATTTATACTGTCAAAGATTCAGTATCGAATGCATCGTCTGATATCTTTTCACTTTTTACATATATTCAAATAGCATATGCTGCCTTCATATATTCATCTATGAGCATATTTTTTTACGTAGCGAAAGCTTTTCCTATTGAAATAATGGCATGCAAATTGCACCTCTGCCTCTGAATATCACCTGAATGCAAAGGGGGATTCAACCTCTTAATTGCATTAAAATTTATTCAAGTAATTAAAGCCAAGGCATTGTAACTAAGAACTTGCAAACAAAATAACTATAAACAAATAAGGACAAAAGCAAAGCGAAGGATATTCGCTGCACTCTATGGGTAGCTCAGTACAATAATTAAGAATTACTGTTTACTGTCTGGAAAATAATCCTGATTCGCCATTAAGAAGACTCTGCGAATTATTTATATATTTGTTCATTCTGTTTTTGCTGTTGGCCAACTCCAATCAATGCTAGGTTGGTCACAGAGTGAAAAATATTAAAAAAAACAATGAAATACAATGAATTAGACCAAAAGAAATGACAATATTATTGCAGATGGTAATCTAGGCAATGCCTCAAAATATAAAACCTGACAAGCAAGACCTTCCAGAACCCCATCGGTATAGGTGCTATATAGGTCTCAAAGGTAGCCTAATTCCAGATTGCAGACACCATGAAAGAGGAGCCCCACTTCTGTTGTGGTCTGCCAGCAGCCAATGGAGCTGGCAGTAGAGTCAGACAGTGAGGAGGTTGGGAGGAGCATGGGCCAGTCCTGGAGTCTGGGGAAGGCTCAGTCAAGGGCTCTGCATCGGAGGCAGAGAGGAAGCCAGGGTCATCTGAGAGTTATATGCTGCTTCTGGAGCCTCCAGAGTTAGACATCAATGAAGAAGAGGAAGAGGAGAAGTGTTTCCAGTGCATGCATGCACAGAGCTTCCAGAAGGCAGAACAGTTAAGACAAAAGGGACGACTCAGAAGTAAGGCTTGAAGATGATTGACCCCTCTCATAAGACATAAAGGAGGAACAAAGGGACGTGAGTCTTTACAGGAAGCAACTTTGTTCATTCTGGTCAGTTTAAAATCTGAAGCTCCATTTTGACTCTGCGTTCCATGTGACTTTGCAAAACTAATTGCCAATTAGGTCTTTGTCAGGTTTCAAGGGAGATAAAGGTGGGTGCTTATCAGCCGTATCCTGAGACTTTGGTAGAGTTCTGTCGGACTCTTTACAAACTATTTGTGACTCATTACAGGCTGTGAATGAACATAATTCACAGCCGTTGAAATTTAAAAAAGGGTATTTGGGACTAAGCATGTGATTTTTACTGTCTCAGGAAGCCTAGGTCAGAACAACTTATAGGATCTCAGAAATCAAAAATATTCAATTTATTTGTTAATCGATTGGCTAATCAATTTTTATGGCCATCTAACTCATACACAGGTGATTCTGAGCAGCTTTTAACATTAAAATCCACAACGTACATGCCTGTAAACCTCTCCCCCACCCCATCCTGGACAACAATGGCACAATCAAATCGACCACTTCATTGACTTCATTCATGATCCCTAATTAATAAAAACAAATCTTCAGAGTCTTTTGGAAAAGCAACAAGGTCAGAGAGGTATCATAGCTCATGGGACAATCATCTTCCATGGAGAAGAAGCCCACCCCCACAAAGAAGGCTCTTTTACTACCAGTTAGTAAATCCTAAAATTACCTGCCAATTGAGAAGGCCAGGAGTGCAATCATGCTGGCAAGGCAGACCAGGCAGCCCTTCAAATAACCAGACCCTGGGCCATGTAGGACTTTATAGGTAAAACAATGAATGAAAACTAATCAAGGAGAGAAGCAACCTGGAATTAAAGAGAAACTTCCTACCAGTGAGAACAATTAACTAGTTAGAAACAGCTTGTCTTTAAAAGTTATGGATGCTCGACAGGGGTGGGTTTCTCGCCCAGTTCCAACCGGTTCGGTTGGAACTGGGCCGGCGTCATCCTCGTGCACGCGTGCAGCTCACGCATGCATACTAGCGTCTGTGCAATGCTCCAGCTGCTCCTGGAGGATCATGCAGGTGCTGTATGCATCCTGCGCATGCGTGGAGCGCAGAACTCAACAAAACCAGGTAAGGAACGCGGGGGGGGGGCTTCGCCGTTCCCGGAAGTTACTTACTTCCGGGTTCACTGACCAACTGGTTCGCGGGACCACCGCAAACGGTTGAAACCCACCCTGATGCTCCATCACTGGAGGTTTTAAGAAGAGACTGGACAGCCACTTGTCTAGAATGATAGAGGGGCTCCGCTTGAGCAGTGGTTGGACTAGAAGACTTCCTTCTAGTTCTATTCTGATTGATTGATAATACCAACCCCTTCTCAAATAGCCAGGAACAAATCTCTTGTGTGGATGTATGCAATTATACAGAAACAATTTATTTTTCTAAAGGTGTTAGTCACAGGCTATTTTTGAAGGGATTCCGTATTTTATGTCTCCCTCTGCTTTCCTTAT
>NC_045558.1:15009062-15114062 GCF_009769535.1 Thamnophis elegans | reverse complement strand
AGTCAGCATATTGTCCCCAACAACAATCCGGGTCCTCATTTTACTCACCTCGGAAGGATGGAAGGCTGAATCAACCCTGAGCTGGTGAGATTTGAACAGAACTGCAGAACTGCTGTCAGCTGAAGTAGCCTGCAGTGGCATGTAACCACTGCGCCACCTCGGCTCTCTCGGCATAACCACAAGACATTGTGACCATCATAAATATGAACCAGTTGGCAGCTATCCGAATTTTGATCATATGATCATGGGGGTACTACAACAGCTGTAAGTGTGAAAATGGTCATAAGTTAGTCAGTGCTGTTGAACAGTCACTAAACAAATGGTTGTAAGTCAAAGACTACTGCAATTTTAGTTAGACCAGGGGTGTCAAACTCAATTTCATTGAGGGCTGCATCAAGGTTGTGTTTCACCTTGGGGGGGAGGGCAGGGGTGTGTGGTCCGCTTAATGTCACTTATCGGAAGTCCCTGTGGTGGCGCTCTGCCTGTGAAAATGGGTTCCCGAATTGTGTTTTTGGCTGCAATGGCCTTGTGCAACCCTCTGCACGAAGCCGTTGCAGCCCTTCTGAGCTCTGTTTTTGTTGGCAGAGGCACCCTGGGCCAGTCCTTTGCTGTTTCCAGGTTGGCTCCACAAGTCAGATCTCAGCATCCTGTGGCCGGATCTGGCCTGCAGGCCTGGAGTTTGACACCTCTGAGTTAGACCAATGAAAAATCTAAATGTCACTTAAACATATTCCTGCATTGGCATGAAGTTCATTGTTATGTCCTTGATTTTGTTAGCCGTTAGAAACTTAACAAATTGAAGATACTGGGGTATTTCTTTTCATTTTAAATTACCTTTTCTGTGTTGTATTGCTTTACCTTCTGAAACACTGTCTCTGGGAATGACCAACCTTGTTGTGAATTGCTCCAAGTTAGCTTGATAAAAAGCTGCTTGATGACTGCCAAAATCATTTCTTTTTCAAGCCTCTAAGGCCAAATGTGGAATAGAAGAGAGGAACCCAATACGGAATTAGCAAATTGGTAAGATTTTCATCAAGAGGTGGCAAGGAAAGACATTGATTGAGATCTGTCGGCGTTTCATTAGCATTGTTTGTCTTTGAGAAAGTTCTTGTCAGGATGACAGATGAGAGATGTTGCACAGAGAAGAGAAAATGAAGACAACTATTGCAAAAAATAGAAAAATAATGAAGGGTGATACTGTCAGGAACTAATTATATTAAGACTGATATATAGTAGAGGAATGTTGTTTCATCATCTCCAAATGCTTGATTATTTAGACAGCTCACTAACATGCTTTAGAGTCTGAGACATCATTAAATATTTCACAATTATAACTTTTGAGGGCTTGGAGGGGCACTCAAAATAGATATGGGGGCTTAGCAGTTGGAAAAGTAGATTTTATTTAATTCCATTAAATAAACAACCTATCAAGATCAGAAATAAATGCTTGGTTCATGAATGTATGTGTGTTCACGTTATCAAAGAGGGGGCTTCAGACAACTACTGATGAGTAGATTTATTTTGGCTGAAGAAGAATTATACTTTTATAGTTGAGAAGTACAAATAACTTCGTGGGCTCAAAAATGGTGTGGGAAAGCAGGACCCTCTGTCACACTTGTTTCCCCCCCACTCCAGACCACTCCCCAAACCAAATCTGTTAATAAATTTCAAGCAATAAGATAAACGGCTGGTTTAGCTTTTCTGCCCATATGGCATTTGGACTGAAGCAGAAGCAATAGCACTTAGACTTATATACCATTTCATAATGCTTAATAGCCCTATCTAAGTGGTTTACAGAGTCAGCATATTGACCCCAATAATCCGGGTCCACATTTTTACCCACCTCTGAAGGATGGAAGGTTGAGTCAACCCTGAGTCAGGTGAGAATCAAACTTCTGCAGAATTAGTTTGCAATGCTGCATTCTAACCACTGTGCAACCACTAAATACATGCCCCACTAGAAAATGAGCAAATATCAAAATGTAATCAAAACCATAGGGTATCCCCTGAAGATATGGAAATCCCTTGTATTCACAATAAGATTCTATAGATCCCAAGGTCAGCACAAAGAGGGAGAAATTACTACACCTTTCAGAGAGTACATTTTCCCTTCACCAAACTAAACTAAATGCCCTGAAGCAAATCTCATCAATGCACTTTTTTTAACAAAGACCAAACCTTCCCATAAATATTTCTAGATGCGCTGTTCAGTGTGTGGCTACTTTCTATTGCCAAGCAGTCAATTTCTCTTTCAAATAAATTCTACGTCCAAATTCAAGCAGATGTTCTTTGCTCACTGACCCATCCAGAATGCACCAGGATTTTCTTCTAAGGGCAAATTCACTAAGTTTCTGCAGGAGATGGGAAATCCATTAGATATCAAAACATCAGGGTTGAGAGCTAGATATTTCAGTATTGATTATAATGAAGAATATGAGAGAAAGGGGAACATGGAAGGCTGAGTAGATGGGTTTTTTTTTCCCAGATAGCTTGAAAACTAAGTCAGAAAGTTCAGCTGTTAAGAAATACTGTGTGCAAATTTTTCTTCAGTGGCTTTAGTAAATCATGGCAAACAGAATTCTTACAGATAGTTTGGCATAGTATGCAGAAAGTAGTTGCCTTGAGAAGACCACAGTGTTAGAAACGTTGAAGGAAAAGAGGAAGAGGGTTGCCAAAAAATGAGATGGATGGACTCAGCAATGTGGAGACATTATTCTGGATTATGTGTATAAGAATCAGCACTAACTAGATTATGATAGATGATAAATAGGTGAAAAAGAGAGTGAGAAAGAATCTATCTTTCTGGCACTACTTATAATTGAAAACACACATCAATTAATAATCAATCTTTGGACCAATTTTTAGAATCAACTTATCATAAGTATCATGTTTAGGTTTTCATTTACCTACTCAAGGAAAATTATGTCAGCTTTCATGTAGGATCACATCTAGTTCAACATTAAAAGCACCCAGATAGAGTTAGGATATTCCTTTTCAGAGAAGAAAGCAACTTTCATCCAATTGAAGTTTCTTCTCCTATGTAGGGAAACATGGAATCAGTCAGTAATAATTGATGAATGTGATGTAATAATGTGATAAAAGACTGTCTGATCTTTTGCCTTCACTGTTCCAGGAATCCAGAAGAGTAGTTGCGGAAATGTAGAGTTAGGCTGTGAATCTGGCCCATTAAGTTAAGCTAAGTCCATTAAACTCAATGGGAGTTTTGCCATTTATTTCAATGAGAAGTGGAATGAAACCATTACTACCTAATTTATGTGCGGACTTTATCTCCTTTGTAGGATATTTGAGATGCACATGCTGTTCCAAACGGCCTTGGGATACATCGCTTCAAAGGCACTCTGAAAGAACAGTTGTTGTCCTTATTAGAACACATCACAACAAGGAAGATTAAACATTCAATTAAACAGGAAATTTGCCCATGTAAAAGCTCACAGGAAGAGGCTTAACAATGTTCATGTTTATGAGCTGCTAAAGCTTTTCAAATTAATCATCCAAAAATGTCCCTACTTTTGCTGGCTAGGGAAAGAATCATTTGCTTCAACTCAACTATTAAAAAAACCATACAGAATAAAATCAACTCAAGTGATTTAACAATTTAGGATTTAGTGAATGTTTTTAACCAGCTCTAAAACTATTTAAAATCAGGTGGCGGGAGCATAATATGCATATGCAAAAATACAGTTCTGACTCACTCAAATATTAATTGTCTGCTTGTAGCTTAACAAAACTTTGAACGGTTTATTCAATATTATGCAAATATGACAGAGATCAAAATCTTTATATCTGTGAAAGGATCTGCACTGAGCATCAACATAGCACATGGCAAAGCATTTATTTGATTTTCAAAGATGCTGTATTCCAAAATTGGCTAACTATCAATCCAATAATACCTTTGCAGACCCATCAATCTCCTGTGAAAGTGGAATGCTGAATCCTTTCTAGGTGACTGTCCATTTTTAGTTACCTATCTATTGAATCCCAGATATACGAATTAAAAATGGAAGCCATTTCTGTCTTCTAAAGAAGGCAAAATTCCTCAGTATTACTTTGGAGGACAAAGCAGGCTGTGTCAGTCTATACATCAGTGGATTATAATTTCCCTTCTCTCATATTTATCCAGGCTACCAAAGGGATGGGAACTGCTATAATCTGAGTTGCACAAATTGTCCAGCCTTGTTGAACATAAAACTAAGAGGAAGAGAGAGAAAAAAGAAACGGAGGCAGGGAAAGAAGAAAGTTGAAAGACAGAGATTACTATCTACCACAGTTCTGGTATCTATGCACTAGATGGCCATGAATAGCCATGAATGGGCTAGCTTGCAATATTTTGAAATCATATCAAAGTGTACCATAAGAACATTCTATTACGTGTTCATAGATCTTCATACTGAGAAAAAACAAAGAGAAAAGGATTATATTTTTTTTTAAAAGGCTGCAAAGACATCAGCCCAAGAAGGGAAAAGGTCAGGTGCCAACATGCATTCTAACATTGTGATGCAGATTACATGATGTGTTGTATTTCGCTGAGTTTTGTGACAAGAAGTAATTATTAAAACCTGGAGAGGGGGCATACATATTTAGCATTTTCCCCCTCCTTATGGTTTATAGTAAGACTATTTCTTTCATGCTAGTGCTGAACAAAATATAGATGAGAAACATCAGTTTTCTTTATTGCTTTTATTATTTAAACAATACAGTCAAAAGATGAACAGCGGTTCGCATTTCGTATTGACTTATCAGTAACTACATTACAATAACACGGTTGAAATCAGCCTCAAATATAAGATCTAGCAAGGGCAATTAAGCCTATAATGTATGCAAAAAAAAGCAACCAATGACAAGCCTTATGTCCACAGGAAGCGCAGATTGACATAAAAACAACCAATGACAAGCCTTAACACCAATGGTTAAGCTTTATCGTTGGTTGAAATACATTTAGAATTTTTTTATTCATTTGAAAATATATTTCATCTGATTCCCAAATGGACTGATTAACTTATGTTTTCTATCTGCATGTATATTCTTATTTGTCCAAAACATAAAAATATTTGGGAAAGACAAGCATGGTCAATACTGATAAAGATAACAATTTATACATTATTCTCTATACAGAGAAATGAAATAAATAAATCAGAACAGTATGGTCAAGGAACTTTGGGTGAATGGGGCACATCAATTAATGTTCTAATTCATGAGTATACAAACATATCTACCATGTGATCTGCGCAGCCTTGAGTTAAACCCATCATTTAAAAATAAAATCACTCAGCCTGGGCTTAAGTCAAGAACTGTATCTTATCCAATGGTCGGAGTCAAATAATTTAACAACTGGTTCTCTGCATAATGACTGGCTGGGTGGGCATGACTGGTGGGCATAGCCAAGGGTGTGACAGCATTCATCCTCCCCCCACTCAAGCAGGAGACCCTACACCATTTCTGACAAATGTCACTCCAGTCCTCTTCTTGAAAGTCTCAAGTGATGAAGCTCCCACACCTTCCAGAAGGCAAGCTATTCCATTGGTTGATTGTTCTCACTGCCAGAAAGTTTCCTCCTTATTTCTAGGTTGAATCTCTCCTCGGTCAGTTTCCATCCATTATTCCTTATCTGGCCTTCAGGTGCTTTGGAAAATAGCTTGACCCCCTCTTCTCTGTGATAGCCCCTCAAATATTGAAACACTGCTATCAGGTCTCGCCTAGTCCTTCTCTTCACTAGACTAGTTCCTGTAACTGTTCTACAAAAATACACTTTTAGTTGGTTTGAAGAAATATCCCCCAAGTCAGATGTACACTAAATATAGGCTGACTTTTAGCTACACATCTTCCAGCAAACCATTTGTTTTGAAGCTCCAGGTAAAGAGGATTCATTTTAGGATGAGTAACCACAGTTTGCATCTTGGAAGTTCCTAAAGGAATGCTGGGAAATTCTGTATTTTAAAGAATATTTGAGGAAGGAGTGCAGCATAGCCCTTCTCTAGAGACCTGGCACCAATCAAAACACTTTTTGTGAAGCAACTGATCAACACTGATAGGGTAAGTCACTAGACGAGTATATGAAAATAAGAGCAAACTCCACTCCCTTCTAGTACTGATGATGTTGCCCAGTTTGGTAATGAAACATCTGTAAGAAAACATTAAGCTTAGAGAGCACCAAGGACCCCACAGTTCACTCTGAGCTACAAATATTCTCTTCTGGTCGAAAAAAACTTTTTGGTTAGAGGGAATCAGAGCCTGTATTATATAAGATGGCTCCCAGTGGATTTCATTCTAAATTTTGATATGATTTCTGGAAATAAGGAATGTAGAATTATAATGGCTGAATCTTTGATTCTTCATACATCAAAAATACAAAGGTAAGGGATTAACAAATAAAAACAAATTTGAAAAAAGAGAAAGCTCAGGAAAGAAAAAAGTGAAAGTGTAAGAAAGAGAAAAAGAAGGAAAACTGAAAAGGAATGACTTCCAACTTTCTTTGTGCAGATATAGGTAAAAATATATCAAACTCTCACTCTAAGATATACATTTGTCTACAAGATTTCCATAATCCCATATCTAATCATCAAAGCCCAGATCAAGTTTTAGTTTCAGTTTCTCACAAAAAGTCCAGTAATGGTTCACATCATTTAATCACTATTTAAGGAAACTGCAACTGATTTATTTAATTGCACCAAACTCGAAATAAAACAGGAATGGAAAATTCTAAGCTTTAGTGTAGACCCATGCTTCTCATCTTTGACAGCCTTAAGGTGCATGGACTTCAATTCCCAGAAGGCAACAATTCTCAAGGCAACATAAAGTTCACCCATCTTACACTTGCCAAGACTGAAAAAACACTGAACTGCAGATAGGGATATTTTCATTCCTCTTTTACTGGTTCTTACTTACTTATAAGCAATGTTCATAGCAAAATCCTCATGTCCACCTTATCTCAAAGCAAAGATAATGCAAAATCCTCACTTCCACTCCATCCCAATGCAAAAATAATGCAAAATCCCCACTTCTACCCCATCCAATGTAATGATGATGCAAAATCCTCACTTCCACCCCATCTCAATGCAATGATAATGCAAAATCCCCATTTCTACCCCAACCCAATGTAATGATATGCAAAATCCTCACCTCCACTCCATCCCAGAGCAAAAATAATGCAAAATACTCACTTCCACCCAACCACAGAACCACCACCATTTCCTCATTAGCCTCCTTTCCACCTCTGTTGTCCTGTGTGCAGGGCAACAAAAGAAAACCATGTGATTACCAGTTTTTAAAAAAGTTCAGTCAGACTTCCAACTTTCAGGGAAGGTCTGACTGAACTGACTGATCATCCTCCTAGCTGATCATGCAGCTCCTAGTCATGCTCCTGCAGCTTCTCCACCCAGAATGGTAACTCCCCAGTGGGTGGGGCATTGCGAGTCAGAGGTGGTAACAGCCAATTTGTTGAACTATGCAAAAAATTAACACAAGTTAGGCCGAACAGGCACGAAACAGCTGAATCTCACCACTGCTTATGGCAACCTTTAAGGGCTGATGGCTATAGCAATAGCACTTAAACTTATATACCATTTCACAGTGCCTAACAGCCCTCTCTAAGTGGTTTATAGAATCAGGATGCTGCCCCCAACCATCTGAATTCTCATTTTATCAACTTTGGAAGTATGGAAGGCTGAGCCAGTCAGGTCTGAATTCCAGGCTGTGGGCAGAGTTAGCCTGCATTCTGCATTCTAACCCCTGCGCCACCATGGCTCATATCTGGAATGTTGAAAACAGAAATTTGGGGCATGATCACAAAATGACTGCACCTAATCATAAATGGCTGCTATATTACATAATTATCCTCAATGTTATATATTTCCCTTGAGATGCTCTCTACTGCCTCCATCTACCTGCGTTTTTAAACAGGAAAATAAACACATCCTTAAACTGAATAATGGCTTCCCTGTTACTAATGTTTTCTTTTTTAAAAAATGACACGAGGAAATATTGTTTATATTTCATGTTCCCGGAAATATAAACAATGTTAAAGACTGAAATTTCACTTTTGGAGCTTCACAGTTTCTTCTTTCGTTCCCTTCTTCTTCTTTTCGTTCTTTCTTTCTCTTTCTTTCTTCTTTCTTTCTTTATTTCTTTCTTTTTCTTTTTCTTTCTTTCTTTCTTTCTTCTTCCTTCCTTCCTTCCTTCCTTCCTGTCTTTTTCTTCCTTCCTTTCTTTCTTTTGGAATTGTTTAGTAAATTAAAGCCAGAATGAGGCCCCATTAGGCCTAAACAGACTCTTGTGGTTATTGCACATGTTCAAGGGAGACTATTTATAGATGTGGAATAATCTATAAAGCAGTTTGCAGGGTGCTGTATATAGAATATATACATTAACTAGGGAAAAACATTTAATTTTTAAGGACCTTTTTTGCCCTTTATTAAAGCTTTGTACTTTCCTAACATCAAAATTACAATTGGCCATCATAGCTGGAGGGGATTACAAGGCAAAGTGACAATTACTAATTGAGATAAAAAGGGGAAACACTTTGAAGAGAAGTGTTAATGCATCACTTGGGGGTGAAAAGGTCTAACTCAGTGTATATAATTGGCTGTTCTTATTCATACAATTGTGTAAGTATGTAATGTAAAGTATGAGTTTTTGGTAGGAGTTTTCATATATTATTCTTGAACAATTATTATGTACTTGTGTGACATTGTGGTTAACTTTCCTGCTGGAATGAAAGTTGTATTTCAATTTTGTTTTGGTAAATAAGACAAAAAGCCCACAGGCCAAAATATCAGTGATTTGGTTTGTTTTCCGATATAATGAATTAATTATTACTGACTCTGAAAAAAAAGGCATCAGTCTTCTTATATGTTATTCCATCTTGTCTTTTGGACCAGAATAAATCAGATGCAGCCCTGTGTTAAAAACAGGGATGTCAATGCACACATATAAATGAATGGGGCTTCAATTGCATTGCCTTAGCTTGTCTTTTTCTGACCATCATTCTGATGAGGAGGCTACTTAGGAAATCGACTATAACATATCCAAAAATTTAAGTTATTAAGAAAGGCCGGTCATTAGGCTGTCTGAAAGACACTTGCTTATCATCATAAACATTCTTGCACTAAACAGCTCTGCATGAGTGCTGGATATAAGTTAGTGTTCTCTCTGCAGATATATCTGGAAAAGTCTTCTTCTGAATTAGACCCAGGGGTGGGATTCAGCCGGTTCAGACTGGTTCGACCAAACTGGTAGTTCTGGTGATCAGTTGGCCCTGTCCTCCAACCCTGCTCTATTCCGTCCTACATTTCCTTTGCTTGAAGCCCAGCTGATCGGTGTGTCAGAGCAGATTGCTGCGTCTCAGCTGTTTACTCACCGGACTGCAGGAAAAAGTAAGATTTAGTGCTGATTTCAAATGCAATGTGCGCGTGCACAGCAAAGCGAACTGGTTGCAAACACTTGTTTGAATCCCACCACTGATTAGACCTGAACCAAGCATTCAACTTTTTCATTTCATTCACTGGGGAGGGAAGAGGAGATGAGGGACTTTTGAGCAAGCAAACATTGATCTGTGACAGATCAATGATTTAGAGGCAAAGTAGATACTTCCTGTAAGCACTATGGTGAGTGGAGGACTTGCTGGCTTTTGCTGGTTAGACAGCTTTGCAAAGGAAAATCTCTGCTGGAAGCTGGATCCAAATCAGCATAATCTCTCTGGAACAAAGGAGTGATCATGCGACCATTCTACGTGGTTCAGACAGTCACTCCAAGTAGACCACAGAAGCTGTCACTTTTACATCGGCTTATAAGTGGAATGACTAAAAAGTCAGGATTTACATCAAGCTCAGATTCGCAAAGCAGCCTTTATGGACACTAAGCTGGACCAAGCCTTATATCTTAATCACTTTTTGGGAATGCATATTAGAAAGATTAAGACTCTTCAAACTGGAAAAGGTTAACTGTATTCAACAGGTGAGCTTCCTCTCCATAAAATATGATGGCATGAATTTGATCTTAAAAATTTTATATATATATATATATATGGTTTGTTTTGTTTTGTTTTTTGGACTATGCACCAAAGGGATATACAAAAGACTCCAGTAAGATTTGGAAGAATTGTTTTGAAAAGCAATGAACAAAAAGATAACATTTACTTCTGATTATAAAGAGGGATGTCTTAAAGTTCTGAAGGAGTTTCATTTTGAGACACAGATGAACAGCAAATTATTTCTCTATTTTTTTACAAGTTTTTTTTAAATTTTATCTTATACAAACAATGCATCTTTCATTAAACATGTGTTATCTGGGTAGCAAATATCCTGTGTAATAACAAGTAAAATTACAACCAAATTCATTATTTGTCTACTCCTTAGTGAATAATGATATACATAATATCTCTAATACTGTAACAATCCTCTTCTTGACTTACCGTACTTAATTCTATTGATATATTTCCTAGAGTTCACTAATCTACTTTCATTTCTAACTTCATATTATTCTCTAGCCATCCGTAGAATAGTTATATCCATATAATACTCTGTTTGATCCCTCTCTTTAATTGCAAGTGTTAACCTATTCATTTCTGCACATTCTAATATTTTCCTAATCACGTTCTCAGCCATAGGATCTCTTCACTTTCCAGTATTGTGCAAATACAATCCTAGCTGCTGTTATTACATGGATAATCAAATATACATTTTGTTTCTGTGACTTTTTTGTAGAGTTAAAGGAGGAGTTTTTTTAAAAGTCCAGGAAGAGTTATAAGATTGACTTGTTCTATCAGGGCTAAAAGAAGAAAATAATTACATCTGGTTGCCCTTAGGGACTTTTGTTCACAAGGATTGATTGACGGAGTATTGAACTTTGTTATTCTTATCTAAGAGATGAGCCATGGGGAGAAGGGAGATTATGAAGAAAATAGTTCTGTCTGGTTGACTTTACTGGACTTCTGCTGACAAAAATTGATTGACATAGCATTTTGATTTTGCTTTCCTTGCCTAAGAGGTGACCTATGGGAAGCAGAGATCTTCTGTTTTATTTACCCGATCTTATTAAACTGTTATTTACCCAATCTTATTAAACTGTTGTTTTTACTTGCTGGTATGAAAGAGAACGTTCTTTATCTTGTTCTTTCTTCTTTTCTTTTGCTTTTTCCCACACTTTTTTGCATTTTTGCATTTGTATTTTTAACTTCTATTCTTCCCATCGGTGGTTGGTTTTCCATTTTTTTTACTACTGATTCACTTGTACATGCATGCTCATGCATGTGATGCTTCTATACATGTGCAGAAGCATCCAGGCAGGTGGGCAGAGCCTCCTGCCTAGCACTACCAGTTGGTCCAAACTGGGTCGAACTGGGAGCAACTCACCTCTGCTTTTCATACATAACTCTTAACAAAAACATTTGGGGAAAAATGATTCATATGCAATTTGGTCAAAGTTCCAACTAATATGCTATTTAATGTAGACAAGTTGTTATTGCAAAAAATAATATTTAGTGGATCATAAGCAGCAGCCACACAGACTTTCTATCTATGAATAAAGAGACCAAAAGTATTAACTGGAATAGAATTCCTCTCAATTTTGAGACAATTTTTCCATGTCAAGGACTGTAGTACTGCCAGCAGAAAACATCTATCATCTACATGGAATCAACTTTATTAAGGGATGGGAGATAGCTTTAGAGGAAAACCTTCTGTTTTTTATCACTTTGTGAAATTTTAAGGTGAATGCCACAATCTCTAATTTTACCTAAAATTTATTTTCTGTATGAATTAGTGAGAAAAATATTTTCACAATATGCTTTAAAGGTATGATTTTAGTCTGCATGAGCCACAGAAAGCCACAACAAAATGGACCAAAAGCCTGATTTGATTTTTAACAGCTACATACCTACACATACACACTCATACAGACAGACAAATCCTATGCTGATAATCTGTTGTTTCCATCTAAACTGAACACTGACTATATTAGTTTTCCGTGATTCAATATTTTCTTCTTTCAGATATTTGGAACTAAAGCTCCCATTATCGTTTCCACAGATTATAGAGGTTGAAACTGAGCAATCATGGAATTAAAAATCACATGAAGGACACATGTTGGGAAAAGGAGATCAATTAACCTACAACAGACACACACACACACACACCACACACACACACACACACACACACACACACACACACACATATATATATATATATATATTGTGACGAGCCGAAGGACAGAGAATGGAAGTGTGACCTTCCTCCCACATTTGGGCATACCAGGGGTTGTGACTTTAAATATATACCTTTCACCCTGGCCTGGCTGATAAGGAGTCGAGCTCTGTAGCTCAATGGTTAACACATCTGCCTAAGAGGCAATAGAGCACAGGTTCGATTCCCAGCAAGGGTATGGCTAGCTGATGAGAGCTAAATAGCTTGAAATAGATCTATACTAGTCTCCCTTTATTTATTTATCAGCACAAATATAACATATATATATATATATAAGTCACAACCCCTGGTATGCCCAAATATGGGAGGAAGGTCACACTTCCATTCTCTATCCTTCGGCTTGTCACAAGAGACCATCCAGACAGAAACCCAATATTTTTACTGTTGCCTTTTTGTTACATTTGTTATATTTGTGCTGATACACACACACACACCACACACACACACACACACAGACATAGAGATAGAGATAGAGATAGAGATAGAGATAGAGATAGAGATAGAGATAGAGATAGATAGATTGTATTTGTGCTGATAAATAAATAAAGTGAGACTAGTATACATCTATTTCAAGCTATTTAGCTCTCATCAGCTAGCCAGACCCTTACTGGGATTAGAACATGTGCTGTATTACATATTAGACAGTTGTGTTAACCATTAAGCCACAAGGTTTTCCTCCTTTATCAGCTGAGCCAGGGAAATAGGTACATACCTATTTAGTGTAACAACCCTGGTATGCCCAAATATGGGAGTAGGCATACTGCTTCCTTCTCTGTCTATCGCTCATCACAAGATACTATCCAGACTGTTTACAGGTATATTCACAACAGTGTTATGCTAACTCAGGGATTCCATTATTAAGAAGCTACCAACTTCTCAGAATTAACTGGCATGAAGCACTCTTCTTTCTTTTTTGCACAAAGTATTGTTGAACTAAAAACTGACTATTTTCAAAAGACATGGTAGCCACTAACTTAGATGGATATAAATAATGTCTGGACAGATTCATGGAAGACTGGACTGGGTGCTACTTTAAGGAACTGATGCTTTAAAACTAAAATGTATTTTAAATCAGTGTCTATTTCCCCTCCAAAAAAGCCTGAAAAGGGTCAGGTGTCTTTGAAGAATGGAAAAGGATGCTGCACTCATGTCAAGTTTGAAGTACTTTTTTCCAAATAATTTTGGAAGCACAGCTCTAGTGTTTAGATGTCTGCTCCAGCAAACGCCTAAATGAAAAAAAAAAAAACACCACTGCCTGTATGTGCAGCTCAAAGCTATCAGATGATGCACTAATGCACATAGACAGCTATAAAGTCAACTCCATGTTTTTCTCATCAGATGTCACAGAGGCCTCTTTATTTAAAGCCTATGGTGAAAAATAGAGAAGCTCTTTCTTAGAAGGATTTCATGCTTAGGACTTCAAACAGCAGATTTATTATCACTATTATCACTCTGAAGTCTGGGCAAAAATACTATCTTTTGTCTGCAGACAGCAGAATCTGTAAAATGTCATATGCTTCAGAAAAACCAATGCGGAATATTTTCAAGCATAATAGACAAAGTTAACTTGTTTCTAAGTCCTCCACTGATTAGTGAAAGCTGTTTTAATTTGTTCTTATCATAGCCATCTTTTAGCTAGTGGGTATTAAAGGCATTTGCCTCACTTCCAATTCCCAGATAACTGCTTTGTTGGCTTTATATTTCTCTATATGGTGAGGCCTAAATCTGAAACATATTGGATAACCTTGGGTTGATCACTATCTATTTATCTGACCTACATCAAGAAGTTGTACTATGAATTAATGGAATTAAAAAAAAAACCCAGCCAACAACTCTGAAAATCTTGACAAAGACCTAGATATAAATATAATAAACACAGTAAGTAAATAAATGCAAATATAAATATATAAGCTCATATTGAAAAGCATTTGCTTCCCACAATATTCTATTTCCCAATATTCTGCAGGTCAGCATAATGCATCACATTTGAATCAAAGGGACAAAGAATTTCACTCTAACTTAATTCTATTGATTAAATTAAGCCAGGATACACTTGCATTTAAACCAAGGAAATGGTTCAATTCTGTGTGCAAGCAATTAATAAACATGCCTCTTAAACAAAAATCTATCACCACAGAAAACAAGGTTGCAGAAAAACATACATGTAGAATAGAATCCAATCATCAAGATTTTCACATGTACTTTAAACGATGGGTCCCATACAGTTTTTGCATCTAGGCACTTGTTATATCATGGCCTGTGACTCAGACTATGAAAAAGTTGCTACACCTGAGCCAATGGAATGTCAGCCTCAGGAGACATCAAAGGTCAAATTATTTGAGGTTGATCAATATAGACACTACACACCTGGAGCAGTCCAATGACTGTGTAATGCTTTCAAGCTCTGTACCTAGGAAGCATAGTGAAGAGCTGAGCAAAGATATTTTATGAGGCTCCTTGCCAAGCAGGAGGAATAACTCTCTTGGATTAAAGACAGCTGACTGCAACCTGATTAAGACATGGTCCTGAGTCATGATCTTTCAATGGAAGCAACTGTATGACCTCCTGCTCTGATATGTTGTTCCTGTTGAAACCTGCTTGTGAAAAACTGACCTTGGTCTTACTAATAAATCTGATTTGTTCTCTGAACTTTGGACTGGATTTTGACTACTCTTCTGCACATTCCTGTTGAAACCGAAGCCACTTAAGCAAAGCTTTCTTTCCAAGAGATTATGTTGATGAGGTGATATTCAACAGGTTCTGACCAGCTCTGGAGAATCGGTAGTGGAAATTTTGAGTAGTTTGGAGAACTGGCAAATATCCCCTCCGACTGCCCCTCCATCTATTTTCTGCCTCCCAAGTACTAGCTGATTGGGAGGAAATGGGAATTCTGCAATAACCTTCCCCTGCCACATCACCAAGCCATGCCCATAGAACTGGTAGTATTTTTTTAATCCCACCAATGGTTGATTCCCATTTCTTTTTTGAGTCTTGGTGGTTTAGTCGTTAGAATGCTGTTCTGCAGGTCACTTCTGCTGACTATTGGCTGCCTGCAATTTGGCAGTTCAAATCCCACCAGGCTCAAGTTGACTCAGCCTTCCATCCTTCCAAGGATAAAAGGAAGAAGTATTCTATTCCAACTCCCTGTTTAGGCACGAAACCCTACACCACTTCAGACAAATGGTTATCTGACATCTTCTTAAAAACTTCTTAGTTCTAGTTGCTTCTCTCCTTGATTGGTTTCCCCTCATTGCTTCTTGTCCTGCCCTCAGGTGCTTGACTCTCTCTTCTGTGTGGCAGCCCCTGAGATATTGGAACACTGCTATCATGTCACCCCTGGTCCTTCTTTTAATTAAACTAGACATACCCAGTTCCTGCAACTGTTCTTCATATGTTTTAGCCTCCAATCCCCTAATTATCTTGTTGCTCTTCTCTGAATTCTTTCTAGAGTCTCCACATCTTTTTTATATTGTGGCAACCTAAAGCGAATGCACTATTCCAAGCATGGCCTTACCAAGGCATTAGTAACCAAGTGTGCCTTAGCAAGACTGGGCCTAGGAGTGTTTTAGGCACTGAGCTACGGACCTTCTGGTTCTGGTATCAAGATATAAAATTATGATGCTATGGGTAGACCATATCTGGAGAGAGACAGAGGTGATTCTACTAAAATCAAGATGACTTAAAAACAGACAGCCCCAGAAACTCATTGAACTGACTCTATTTTTCTGCTTTAACCAGCAGAAAGAAAGAAAAAGCTTAGGCTACATAATTTATTAAATGAAATGCAGCATAAAAGTTTGTAGCTAGGCTGTATTTAATCTTTTTTTAAAAAAAAAAGAGGGAAAGAAGCATAGAGGGGGGAAAAACTCACCTGCAGAACAATTTTTCTCTGCTTTTTTTTTTTTAATCTCATACATTCTTTGAAGATTTGGGAAAACTTGAGGAATCAAACTGTACTGAGGGGGAAAAAAGGAAGGTTGATGCCACAGTCTGTTTCTAAGCAAAAGAAGAAAGCAAGCTGCTTCAAATCACAATCTCCTCCGGAAGTTAGACAATATTTTACTCAACCTATAGGATAAAAAAGAAACCTAATGTTTGTGGGTTACCTGAGAATTGTATTAATCTAAAATCCAGGAAAGCTTCAGCCTAAGATTGCTAGGCTAATGATTCCAAAAGGTGAAGAAGATCACATTCCGAGTATATAGGGATCAGATATATATTAGGGACATGTGGCTTGAAAGAATATGGGTTGTGACCTTAGGAAGGTAGAAAAAAATGTTTTGATCTCACTCTTCTTTCTTAGAAAGGTTGGTTCCCTTGGATGCTAGCAATACTGTTACCAACAGACACGAATTGTGAGCAAGCTCTGGATAAAACAGAAGAAAAGCAGAGAAATAAAACAAACTCAATGTGAAAGCAATTGGTATATACAAGAATGTGCTACCATCCAAGATACTGAGGACATTTCAGTTATGATGTTCAATATATAGCAATTAAAGAGAAAAGAAACAAATAGAGATAAGAAGAAACAAGAGATAAGAGAATATCCTCTCAGCACCCAAGAAATATGGATTAACACCAGACAACAAGTCAGCAGAAAACAGTACCCTAATTAAGAATTACCAAGGGAAAAAAAAATTACAGTTCCACCAATACCACATCTAAATTAAGATATAGGCAAGCTGCTATATATAAACAGGAGGATATCCAACACTCAATTGCCCCTGTAATGAAATGTCTGCCTATTTAGAGGTAACTCAGAAGGAAGGAAATGATCTGGAGAATGAAACAAGATAGGTAATTAGTGGCATGAGATGTATAGTTGCACATTGATAATAAAAATGCATGTATATGAGATAATCAAAATAGGCCATTTGGGTTTTTAAAGGATAGCAATTTCAAAACTCCCTGTCTAAAGGAGATGGGTGGTTCAGAATATGAAATATAAATAATAAATTGTAAAATTAATCAAATCAAAACCCTTTCTGAAATCCAGTGATTCTTGGATAAGACCAGGAATACTGATAGATCAGCCAACCTTTTCTCATATTGATAGTTTTACGCACTAGCAAGAAGGGAAGGACATATATTGTCTGCAAGAATGTTACACTACATTCTTACCTGCACCCTTCATGGTCAAACACATTAAACATGACAAGAACAGTTGTCTTATCAGCCTTAAGTCATTTGTAATGGCCTTGCAGGGAAGGAATGTCTGTGATATATTGTGTATTTATGACAGTAACCCAGGAGATGTTTTGTACCTTTGCAAAATAGGCACTGTGCCTTCAAAATAAATGGAATGCTTGAAAAGCAGTGAGACCAGGAGGAAAAACAAACTTGTACAAAGAAAGAGGAAAATGTAGATTTTTGTCTGGGCTGGTCATGTTATGAACATATGTCCAATTTCCTCATTGTTCATATGAAGAACAGTTGCAGAAACTGGGCATGGCTAGTCTAGTGAAGAGAAGGACCAGGGAGAGCCATGATAGCAGTGTTCCAATATTTGGGGACCTGTCACAAAGACGAGGGGATCAGCTATTTTCCGAAGACCAGACAAGGAATAATGGATGGAAACCAACTAAGGAGATTTCAAACTAGAAATAAGGAGGAACTTTGTGACAGTGAGAACAATCAACCAATGGAACAACTGCCTTCAGAAATTGTGGGAGTTTCATCACTTTCAAGAAGATTGGACAGACATTTGTCAAAATTGGTGTTGAGTTTCCTGCTTTGGCAGTGGGTTGGACTAGATGACCTACAAGGTCCCTTCAAACTCTTTTAATCTGTTAAATATGTTAAAACCCTCTGAGCTTACATCTCAGCTCATCTCTTTCTTGAGCCTTTCGTTGTCTACTTTCCTTGCTGAAGGGAGATTGTCCTCCAATCTGAAAGATTGATCTCAACTGTAGTTCCCATAACTTTGGAAACATCTAAAATAGCCCAAAGTCAAAATCTACATCTCTCTTCATACACCTGCTATGGGTACAGTATTCTAAATGCAATTCCAAAGCATTAAGAACAGGTGATATCCTCATATCTTTCCAATGTCCTATCACCAGACTCAACTACAATGCATATTTAGCATCCTTAATTTCAGCAGTAAAAAATAACAAAATGTGTGCCATGTATCTATTATAATTAACAAGTGACTTAAATGCAAGGAAAGGTGTGTGGATAAGTTTATGAAAGTCAATGAATTTCAGAATTTAAAGAAGCCCTTTAGAACGACAGCTTTAATCAACTGCTTTGCATAAGAATCCTGTTCAAAGCTTCTCTAGCAACTTCTATCCTGTCTCCTCTAGTAAAAAAGTTTACATTGTTTTTTGCTGAACTTTTTCCACTTTTATTTTTACTAAAATAATTACTTCTCGGAAGCCATCTAGGAAGGTCATAAATTGTGATTACATGTCCCTAGTATGCTGAAAACATTACATATACATGCTAATTGCCAAGCACCCAATTTGGGTGACAGGGTATTCTATGATGGTCACCAGTATGACAACTGGTTGTAAGTAAGGGTGGTTTTTTTTGGAGCTGTTATAACTTTAAACTCTCACTAAACAAATGAATTTAAGTTGAGAACTCCTTGTACATGCAACATACCAGTAACTTTATAAAGAAATAGTGCTGGTGGTAATTTTGAAGGGTTCTGTAAATTTGTTGTTGTTAGTTGCGAAATCGTGTCCAAACCCATCACAACCCCATGGACAACGTTCCTCCAGGCCTTCCTGTTCTCTACCACCCCCTTGAGTCCATTAAAGCTCACACCTACTGCTTCTATGACTCCATCCAGCCACCTCATTCTCTGTCGTCCCTTCTTCTTTGCCCTCAATCTCCTCCAGCTCTTTTTAGGCTCTTCTCCAGTGAGTCCTTCCTTCTCATCAGGTGGCTAAGTTGGCGAGTTTCATCTTCAGATCTGGCCTTCTAAAGAGCAGTCAGGGTGATCTCTCTAGGACTGACCAGTTTGATTGCCTTGCAGTCCAAGGGACTCGCAGGAGTCTTTTCCAGCACAGAGTTCAAAGGCGCTCAGTCCTTTCTTATGGTCCAACTTTCACAGCCATACATTGCAACTGGGAAAAACCATAGCCTTGACTATACGCACTTTTGTTGGCAGGGCAAATTATGTTCTGTAAATTAAGTTCAAATAATTTTTATCAAATAAATGAAATTTTAGGCAAATGTAGATTTAAAGACATGTGAACACGGGTTATCCTTTGTTTTTTCTCCATGTTTGTGTTTAAAGCAGTTATTCAGGATGAAATGATTTGTTATCCTGCTACATTTCTGCTGATGAGACAGTTGGTGGTCTCCTGCCAAGTCTCTTGGCCACAATCAATGGCCATTTTTACACGAGTGATTTATTGTGACTTAATAGCGTCATCCAGCCATTGCTGTGGTGATATAAAGTCTGCCTTCATCATGGCTACATCGCCACAGCAAGGGATGAATGACACAGTAAGGTGCTATAAATCATGAAAGCAGAAATAGCCAAAGGGAGCTATTTCTTCTCTCATCTGAAGCAATTGCTAATACACGCCAAGATTGTTCCTACCAGCCTGCCACCCAACAGAATATATTTATGTGAAATTAGCAAAATGTGAGGCTCCATCCAATCCTTTAATGTCATCAGATTCTGGTGTATATTCAGTATCATCATACACCTAACATGAATGTAGAGGAGGGACAGAAGAAAAGTGCTATTATCTTAACATTCCTATTATTAAATCAATCAGAATGGATCTAGAAGGAACCTTGGAGTCCTACCCTCTGCTCAAGCAGGAGATCTTATACCATTTCAGACAAGTGACTGTCCAGCCTTTTCTTAAAACCTCCAATGACGAAGCACCCATAACCTCTGAAGGCAAACTGTTCCACTGCTTAAATAGTCTCACTCTTAGGAAGTTTCTCCTTAATTCCAGGTTGCTTCTCTCCTTGATTAGTTTCCACCCATTGTTTCTTGTTTTGCCTTCTGGTGCATTGCAAAATAAATTAACCCCTACTTCTTTGTGTGAGTCCCTCAAATACTGGAATACTGCTATCATGCTCCTCTTTTCATTTCACTATACTAGCCAGGCCCAATTCCTGCAATCGTACTTGATATGTTTTAGTCTCCAGGCCCTTAATCATCTTTGTTGCACTTTTTCCAAAGTCTCAACATCTTTTTTTTTTAAATGTGGTGACCAAAACTGAATGCAGTATTCCAGGAGTTATTGAGTGACAAGAAGAAGGCTTCGTGTGCATAAATTACTTTCTTTGCTGGAAACAGGGCAAGGCTTTCTCCAGATGTTCTCTAGACAGCTGGTATAACTTAGTAGATAGAAGCAACTTGGTTGATTATAAATCTGTAGTGATCTCCTGCAATTCTATTTTGTTCCATTTCTGCATTAATCGGAGGTCTGAGAAATGAAAATGTGTACACTAACAGGGAGACCAATATATTTAAATTGTATTTTCTTTAAGGCAATTAAGATATATACTACAGTCTTCAACTTACAGCCACTTATTTAGCAAACATTCAAATTATAATGGCACTGAAAAAAATGACTTACAACCAGAGGTGAGCTACTACGGATTCCCCCAGGTTGGGGAGAACCTATAGCTAACATTATGGCCAGTTTGGGGAACCTCCAAATCCCACCCCTGGCTGGCCCTGCCCTGCTAACTGTGCTTTGTCAGAAGAAACACAGTGTACCATATTTTTCGGAGTATAAGACACACCTTTTTCCCACAAAAAGTGGGTGAAAATCTGGGTGCATCTTATACACTGAATAAAACATTTTTAACCTCCTGAAACCCACTCCCTCACATTTCTTTTCTTTTTTTTTTTTTTGCAAAAATGTATATACAGAGAATTTGGGAGGCCTGCAAGTGCTCCTGGGGGCCAAGGAGGGCAAAAACAAACAGAAAATGGACCGTTGTTTGCTCATTTTGGGGAGGACCAGCCTCCAGGATCACTTCACAGGCCTCTCAAACTCTCTGCATGGCCCCTTTTTCACAAAAAAAAGACCCATAAGATCTCACAGACTAGGCCTTCTCTGGATTCCATCTGCCGGTCAATGTTGGCTGGCGACTCCCCGGGGAGGGCCTTCTCTGTAGCTGCTCCAGCCCTATGGAACGATCTTCCCGTGGAGATCCGGACCCTTACTACCCTTCCGGCCTTCCGCAAAGCGACCAAGACCTAGCTGTTCTGGCAGGCCTGGGGCTGTTGATTTATCCAGCCCCATCCTAAGTTATGAATGTTGTGGTATTTTAATGTTATTTTTAATTTTTGTATCCCCCTTCCCTTTTTATCTGTAAGCCGCCTTGAGTCTCTTGAGAGTGGGCTGCATACAAACCCAATAAATGAAATGAAATGAAATGATAAATGAATGAAAACAATTATATGAAGAAAGATTGAATGGTTGAGAGGAAGGAGAAAATTAAGAAAATTGTGCTTTCCTTTATTTACTTATTAAATTTCTATATTGTCCATCTCACTTTAGTGACTGGTTGGATGTAAGATCCCACCAATAGCGGGGGTGATTCCTGCCAGTTCTAACTTCTTCTATAGAAGAGGTTCCACATATCTACAGTGCTGTTTAGAACCGGTTCCAGCTATCTCCCCCCACCCATCTGCACATCATCAAGATGAAGAGCGAGAGGAGGAATTCTGGAAGTTGAAGTCCACAAGTCTTAAAGCTGTCAAGTTTGAACACCCTTGGGGGTTTTTTTCCCTAAAGGGTTAGGGGTGCAAGGGTCTTGTAACTTGACAGCTTTAAGACTTGTGTGCTTCAAATGCCAGAGTTTCTGAGCCAACATTTTGGT
The DNA here is from genome assembly GCF_009769535.1 of Thamnophis elegans. NCBI lineage: Eukaryota > Metazoa > Chordata > Lepidosauria > Squamata > Natricidae > Thamnophis > Thamnophis elegans. The sequence continues at coordinate 15,092,037 of NC_045558.1, read as the reverse complement.
TGCTAAGCAAGAGCATTATTAAGTGAGTTTCACCACATTTTACAAGTTGGCCATGCCCACCCAGTCACATGGCTGGCAAGCCACTTCCACCAGGTCATATGGCCGGCAAGCCACTCCAACCCTGTCACATGGCCCACAAAGAAGGCCACACCTACAGAAGAGGTTCTAAAAATTTTGAAACCCACCACTGACCAATAGGGGCCCTCCAAAAGAATAGGTGAAACAGTATATGGACCCAGTGGAAATAGAAATGATATCTAAGACTGCAACAGCCCCTGTACCTTACTGTTTTCACCAGTATGACTCCCTATTCTCCAATCTTTCCAGTTCTCACTACAAGCACAGAAGAGCCTGGAGAAATACAGATAAACTCTATCTTACATTATCTCCTTTCTTAATTTGTTTGTCTGACTAGTTCTTACTCTTTTTCTGCACCTTGCTTAACTTTGCTTCCTCTGACAGGAACAGATGGGTAAATAGGAAGGTATTGAGAAAGTCTATGAGAGGGATCTAGAAGTTAAAATATTTAGAACAGAACAATGGAAAACCTTATAACTCTTACATCATAATAAAAGTCGCAATTGTTCAGTAGTTCAATTACTAAGTAGGCATTAGTGAGGCAATTATTAGTACGGCAATTATTCATTAGTAAGGCAATTGTTTAGTAGGCATTACTAAGTTTACTAAGTAGGCAATTGTTTAGTAGGCATTATTAAGTCCAATTCATGCCAATAAAAGTTTATGCCTGGTCTTAATCAATCCTACCAAGCAATATCAAATCACAAATTGACTTAGGGTATAACACAAAATCAAATAGAAACATTTAAGAATGAAATTGCTTGTAATGTCATTAATAAATCAATGAATAAACTGAAATGAAAACATAATCTAAGAAAGGTCTTGGTCTCTTTTTCTATAAACACTTAACAAACATTTAGGTATTAAGATCTGGAGAGAACATTTATCCACCTGTCATCCTTTCACAGATTTCCTCTGTTGCGTTGTACAGGTAACATAATTAACAAAACAATCCAGCATGTTTCAATAGGCCTATTTTCTTCTAGGAATGAATAAAAGAATGATTGGAGGTCAAAGGGAGAAGGTTTTTTTTTTTTAAATAATGAGAACTAAACCAGGGACACATAGGGTACTTAATTCCTGCTATTAGGCAAAGCATTCAGGTGGAAGGGAAAATGTTTTTTGTTGGATCATTGTTTGTACCACATTAACAACTCCCATCCCTGAAATGTGACAATTGCTGGTGAATCTATCAGCCTTCTCAGATAAACAAGGCTCTCATGCATAGTCCAATTTTCATGGGGTCTTCTATACTGAAGAGGTCAGTTCTGACCCATCTCCCAAACACGACAAACTCTCTAGTACACTGTAGTTAAATCAGTAGTTAAATCAGTGATTCCTTTGTTAGGAATGCCAGCAGCCCCACAAAAGTCTCTCTCACACAGCAGGCTAACAAGTCTGTCTGGCAGGGAGACAAATAGTTGTTTGCCACACCTATTCATCTCTGCCCCCTGCCTTTTATCCCCAGAGCTAGAGTGGGACTTCACTGGCAGTGGTAACTCTACCCCGTCCCGAGGATCTTCCCATAGATTTCCACTGCTCTCCTCTGCCTTCTGCCCATCCATGCATTAGGCACTGGACCCAGCTGTTCCTCCTCTTCCTCATCAGCCACCCCCAGACCTGGAGGCTGTTGACTCTCCATCTAAGGGCTGATGGACAATTCATAGTACACCCTTGTTTCTATCTCTGATAGCTTCATGCCCTCTTCCCCCTCAGAGCTCTCAAGTTGCCATGATAACTCCTTGACTCCCATGCTGCCTCCTCATCTGATTCAGTTGAGACAGCAAGGTCATTGGAGGGAGTAGTATGGAGGAAGACAGTCTGTAGGTACTTTTCTCCTTCCCATTCCTCCTCGTTCCTCCATAGTGTGGTGGAATCTCCAGGTGAACTGGAGGGAAGTGTAGAGAGTCTAGAGTTTAGCATCATATTAAGTGGCACAGGCTGGGCCTCCCACAGAATCCTTGAAGCCTTATCTTGCCATTCCCAAGGGAACATAGTCATGGTCAAGATTCTTGTAACATAATTGGGGAGCAATAAATTGCCATTCGTGGGTGGTTCTGATTGCTTTCGCCTGACAGTTGGGCATCTAAAATTGCACTATGTTGATAGAGCTCTTGCAAGGTATTTGTGACCTCTTCTCAGACTATCAGTCTCTAAATGAATTAATCGAGGCGTGAGTTATTCCATCCTACATGGGCAGCAAGTAAATTAAAATCTGAACTCTCCTTTGTCCCTGCTTGAACTTCCAAATATCTGAACTAGCTGTGATATTCTATATGGGATCCTCAAACCCTCCTTTGAGTTTATGCATGAAGTCTTGATAGTTGTCCATCACTGGATTGTTTTCTTCAATGAACATTTTGCTCACTCTGCTTCAGCAAGCTCAGCACAAAAGTCACTTTGCTGTGAATCAGTGAGAAACTCCACCAGTTTGCCTGCCATAAATATCTCATACCGAACAACAAAAATATGGAACCGAACCAAACTTCTCTGGCAAATTCCCATTGGAATAGAGGAGCATTGGTTGAGCTATTATCCTTGTGCTGAAAGTTGAGATAAATTCTGCCCCTGCATTGGTTGTTTTGTAGCATTCTGTACACTGAAGAAGGCAATTGTGTTCAGAAGAGTTAGCTGTAAAAGGAAACCAGGCTGCCAAAGAACAAAAGTGGCTAGACACTATCAATGCTGACACTAGCTAAAGGTAAAATGTAAATGTTCCCCTCACACATATGTGCTAGTTGTTCCCGACTCTAGGGAGTGGTGCTCATCTCTATTTCAAAGCTGAACAGTCAGCACTGTACAAAGACGTCTCCGTGGTCATGTTGCAGCATGACTAAACACTGAAGGCGCACGGAACACTCTTACCTTCCCAACAAAGGTGGTCCCTATTTTTCTACTTGCATTTTTTATGTGCTTTCAAACTGCTAGGTTGTCAGAAGCTGGGACAAGTAACGGGAGCTCACTCCGTTGCATTGTTCTAGGGATTCGAACCACCGAACTGCCGACCTTTCTGATCGACAAGCTCAGCGTTTTAGCCAGTGAGCCACCGCGTCCCTAAAAATGTATGAATATATATATATCTCACAAACACACACACACATGATTGAAAAGCTCATCATCTTAGCCACTGAGCCACCAGGCCCCCGACAATCTAGCTAGTAAATAGAAAATCTCAAAGAAATAATGCAATATCATAAGATGTAGGGAGACCTGACCCATATTATCACCAAGAGCCAGACACAAGTGAATGGATGATTAGGGGACTGGAGGCTGATTAGGGGACTGGAGGCTAAAACATATGAGGAACGGTTGCAGGAACTTGGTATGTCTAGTTTAATGAAAAGAAGAACATATGATAGCAGTATTCCAATATCTCAGGGGTTGCCACAAAGAAGAGGGAGTCAAACTATTCTCCAAGGCACCTGAGGGTAGAACAAGAAGCAATGGGTGGAAATTAATCAAGGGGAGAAGCAACTTAGAACTGAGGAGAAATTTCCTGACAGTTAGAACAATTAATAAGTGGAACAGTTTGCCTCCAGAAGTTGTGAATGCCCCAACTGGAAGTCTTTAAGAAGATGTTGGATAGCCATTTGTCTGAAATGGTATAGGGTTTCCTGCCTAGGCAGAGGGTTGGACTAGAAGACCTCCAAGGTCCCTTCCAACTCTGCTATGGTATTGTATTGTATAACATCATTAATCCCATAAATTGATCATCTGTACATCTAAATGCTACTGGTGGTGTAACAACATAGCTGCCAGATGTTCAGTAGTTAACAAGGTTTCTTGAGGATCAGAGGCCATCCTTGAAATTCTTCACATTGGAAGAAAGTAGGAAACTTGCAAGATTGATGACAGCTCTCCCACTTAAACCAGACAGGAAGTAGAAGAAGTTAAACTAATTCTAATTTATTAAAAGGTACACCAGCAGATGTAAATTCTGATAAATAAACCTTCCACCTCCATTTTCAACAGCTTGATCTATTAGGATGGACACTTCCTAAGTTTCTTTCTGTGACCAATAAGCCACTGGGAGCTCCTTCCCTCTCTTGTGTGATTGTTTCCTAGGCATCCTCTCTTCCCCTCTTTCTCCATTTTTCATCCATCCCTTTCATTACAGAAGCTGAGAGTGTCATTTTTGTTAAGTCCTCAACTTACGACCAGCCGCATGTCCTCGACATGATTGACAGCCGGCAACTGCTCAGTCGTGCCTGATTGGCTAAGGCGCGGCTGGCTGAGCGCGGGCTGTTTGCACCTATCCCATTGGTCGCCCTGCTTGACAGCTCGCGTATAAATAGCTGTCAAGCAGGGCGAGGTGTTGAACTCTGTACATAGTTATTCTAGTTGCTGTTCCATTGCAATAAAAGCTGTTCTACTTACCTCAGCCATTCCATGTCTCTTCAATCAGTCCAGTCTTCAATACTGGTGATGAGGATGGGATGCTGAAGGTTTTCTGCTAGAACAGTAAAGGAGAATGGAAATGATTAATTCCTCTTCTCTTCGCAGAAAAAAATGTTTTTTTCCCTCAGCACTGCTGATCGCTAGGGCTTCGCTGCCTCAGTTTGCGCTTTTCGGCTCACCAAACGAATCTTGGGCTGGCTTCCTTGAGCAATTTCAATGTTTCCTGATTGTGAATAATAATAATCTACTATCAGATGACCAAAAATGCAGGGTTTTTTTCTCAGTGGACCTGAGATGTTTAATATTGCTAGGGTTCTAGCCTCTAGCTTCACCCCTACTGGTACACAAATTGAATTGGGACACTCTCATTGTCAAGCTCAAGAATCACTATGCTCCTATACCCTCTCGCATAGCTCGCCATTATGCATTCCGGCAATGTGTCCAAAAAGACTCCAAGACTGTAAGCCAATTCTTACAGTCTCTCTGAACAGTGGCCATCCAGTGTGAGTTTATCAATTTGGATGACTCCCTGGTCAAACAATTTGTGTGTGGGGTCCACGATGTCCGCCTCAAGTGGAGGTTATTAGCCCGTGCCGATATTACCTTAGAGCAGTGGATGAAGCCAGAGCCACCAAGCTATCAGATAGATCTATGGCCAAAATTCAACAGTGCCAGCGGCCCAAAAAAACTTGCCTCATCGACGAGTTGGCTCCCTTGGACGAACTTGATGAGGACCAGGTTGACAGCTTCCAGGCTCAACTGAGAAGACCACAGCCACCTGCTTCTGCCCATTCCCCAGCGGTGGCCTGCATGGATTGTGGTGGCAATCATGCCCACACAGCTTGCCTTTTTAAAGCAGTCACCTGCCACTGCTGTAATAAAAAGGGCCACCTAGCTCATGCCTGCTGCGCTGTGTTGCCACCAGCACCTCAACCTGAGTACCAACCAATGCCTCCATGCCAGCAACATTGGCAACAGACCCAGAGGGATGACTGCTATGCCATCACCAAGAAGCCACCAGAGGGCCCTGCCACATCAGTCAGCAAGGCTTCAGCTGACACAAAGAAAATCACTGTCTCCTTAAAGATCGAAGGCGCTCCTTGCATCATGGAGGTGGACTCAGGATCCTCTTGCTCCCTCCTCTTCTGGAGTGCCCCCTCCAAGATGTGCCCATCTCTCTCCAGCAACCAGCTGACACCTGCTGATACCACCCTTAAAGACTACCAGGGGACTCAGATTCCAACCCTGGGCAGTTATGAGGTTTGGGTGGATTATGGGGATTTCCCTGGGAAATTCCCCATTCTAGTGGTTGGTAAGCCCCTGCTGGCTCTGTTGGGCCTGGACTGGTTCCCCTCATTAGGCCTGTCACTCCTGGGGGTTCATCAAACATGTTTCCAAGTTTCCAAGTTTAATAAAATTTGTATGCCACCCACTCCCATTGGGACTCTGGGCGGCTCACAACAAGACAAAGAAACATTTAAAATTTAAAAATAGAAAATACAATATTAAAATTCCACATCATCCATACCATCTAGTGGGGCAAGATATCAATCAACAGCCCCAGGCCTGCCGGAACAGCCAGGTCTTGGTCGCTTTACGGAAGGCCGGGAGAGTGGTAAGGGTCAGGATCTCTGCGGGTAGATCATTCCACAGGGCTGGTGCAGCAACAGAGAAGACTCTCCCCCAGGGAGCCACCAGCCGGCATTGTCTGGTTGACAGCACCTGGAGGAGGCCCAACCTGTGCGATCTTGTTGGTCATTGGGAGGTAAGTGGCAGGAGGCGGTCTCTCAGATAGCCAGGTCCTAAACCATGTAGGGCTTTAAAAGTAACAACTAGCACCTTGAAGCGTCTCCGGAGACCAATGGGGAGCCAGTGCAGCTCGCGGAGAATAGGTGTAACATGGGTGTATCTAGATACACCCCATATCGCTCACATGGCTGCGTTCTGGACCAGCTGTAGTCTTCGAACACTCTTCAGGGGCAGCCCCATGTAGAGCGCATTACAGTAATCCAGTCTTGAGGTGACGAGGGCCTGAGTGACTATTCAAAGTGCCTCCCAGTCCAGGTAGGGCCGCAACTTGTGCACCAGGTGAACCTGGGTGAATGCCCCCCTGGTCACAGCCAACAGATGGTGCTCTAATGTCAGCTGTGGATCCAGGAGGACACCAAAATTGTGGGCCCTCTCTGAGGGGTGTATAATTTCACACCCCAGGCTAAGAGGTGGAATGTCTGGACTAACCTTGGGAGGCAACATCAATAGCCACTCGGTCTTGTCTGGATTGAGTGCAAGCTTGTTCACTCCCATCCAGACTCTGATAGCCTCCAGGCACTGGCACACCACTTCCACTGCTTCGCTGAGTTGGCACGGGGCGGACAGGTACAATTGAGTATCGTCCGCATATTGATGGTATTTGATCCCATGCCGGTGTATGATCTCACCCAGTGGCTTCATGTAGATGTTAAATAGGAGGGGGGACAGGACTGAACCCTGTGGCATATAGGGGGTTCGACCTCTGTCCTCCAACCAACACCAATTGCGACCTGTCCGAGAGGTAGGAGGAGAACCACCTTAGAACGGTGCCTCCCACTCCCACCTCCCGTAACCGTCGCAGAAGGATACCATGGTTGATGGTATCGAAGGCCACTGAGAGGTTAAGGAGCACTAGGATAGAGGAATGTCCTCTATCCTTGGCCCACCAGAGATCATCGATCAGCGCAACCAAAGCAGTTTCTGTGCAGTAACCAGTCCTGAAACCCGACTGAAAGGGATCCAGATAATCTGCTTCATCCAAGGTCCGCCAGAGTTGAAAGGCCACCACCTTCTCAACAACCTTCCCTACGAACGGTAGGTTGGAGACTGGATGATAGTTGTTTAAAATGGCTGGATCCAGGGATGATTTCTTAAGGAGGGGTCTCACCACTGCATCATTTAGACGATGCGGGAAGGATCCCTCCAGAAGAGAGGTGTTAACAATCCTCTGGAGCCAGCCACGTGTCACCTCCCTGCTGGTCGAGACTAGCCAGGAGGGACACAGGTCCAGTAAACAGGTGGAGGCACTCACCGTTCCCATGGCCTTGTCCACTTCCTCAGGAGCGACAAGTTGAAACTCGCTCCATAAAATCCGATCAGGACCTTCCCCCGGAGCCTCGGCTGGTACCGTCCAAGTGGAGTCCAGGTCCATCCGGATCTGAGCAATTTTATCTGACAGAAACTGAACAAATTCCTCAGCTCTACCCTGTAAGGGTTCGTCCGCATCCCTCAATGTCAAGAGGAAGCGGGCTATCCTAAACAGGGCAGCTGGACGAGATTCTGCGGATGCAATAAGAGCAGAAAAATGTGCACATTTTGCCACCCGTATCGCCACTAGATAAGTCCTAATAAAGGCTCTTAATTGTGTTTGATCGCATTCGGAGTTACTAGCCCTCCAGCGTCGCTCTAGGCATCTCTTTTGGCGCTTCATCTCCCGGACTTCCTCGGTGAACCAAGGAGTCCTCCTGGATCCACTGCCGCGGCCATAAAGGCGCAATCTGGTTTAGAGCCTTTGCCGCCGCTATATTCCAAGCAGCGACCAAGGACTCCGCCGGACTGTGGGCCAGAGAGTCAGGTAGCTCACCAAGTGCGGTCTGAAATCCCATAGGGTCCATCAGGTGCCTGGGGCGGAACCACCTAATCGGTTCCCCCTCCCTACAGTGGGAGATTGGTTTCCGAAAGTCGAGCCTCAGTAGGAAGTGATCCAACCATGACAAGGGCAAGATCTTAATGCCCTTCAAATCTAGATCATGTCTCCACTGCTCTGATAGAAACACAAGGTCGAGCGTGTGCCCCGCTGAGTGAGTCGGACCCTGAATTACCTGGGTCAAGTCCATGGCTGTCATGGAAGCCATGAACTCCTGTGCTCCATCAGAACGTTCACCGAGTGATGGCAGGTTGAAATCCCCCAGCACTATAAACCTGGGGAACTCAACCGTCAGCTCGGCTACTGACTCGAGGAGCAGAGGCAGAGCTGTTGTAACGCTGTTGGGAGGTAGGTACATTAGCAACAAACCCATTTGACCCCCAATGTCCAACTTCACCAGAAGGGACTCATACCTGACAATCTCTGGAGCAGGGATCCTACGAGGAATTAGGGACTCTTGGATGATGACTGCCACTCCCCCACCCCTTCTTTGGTGTCGCAGCTGATGTAGCACCTGAAACCCTTCGGGGCACATTTCAGTGAGGGGGACTCCTCCCTCATGGCCCAGCCAGGTCTCAGTAATACATGCCAGGTCTGCCCCCTCGTCTAGTATTAGGTCCCAGACGAGGGGAGTTTTGTGAACCACAGACCTGGCATTTAGCAACAGCAGCCTAAGACCAGGGCCCTGATAACTCTCGCCATCTGGTCCTGGAGTGGAGCTAACAGGGCTGTAAGGAGGGATCGGTGTGACGTAGCGAACCCTCCTTCCCCGGTAATGGCTAGCCTTGTAACTCCCATCAAACCTGCCTCTTTCAACTATGACTGGGATGCACCAGCCCATCCCTGCACCCGTAGACCCTTCTTCCCCTCCCGTAGCCTCCGTTCTTCCCAGCAGGACGTTTCTGCTATGCATTCTGGGATGAGAGGCGGATCCGGGCCCTCATCCATTTCTGCTGCTGCACTCGATGGACGAGGTTCCAGGCCGCACTCTCAATCCCCTCATGCATGTCAACCAAGCATTCCCCACAAACATACCCCACTACAGTTTAAAAGATATAACAATATAATAAAGTAATTATACTAGTTTAAAAGAAGGTGGGTTCATTCATTCACAGGCATACACATACATTCCACATACAAAGAAAAAAAGGGGGGGTGCGCAATATTAAGATTGATGTTAAAATTGTGCAACTAAGGTCTCTAGTTCGTGAAGTAGGGACACAAGGATCAGATCAATGACAAGGGGATGGAGGTGGAATAGTTCATCTTCTCTTCTCTCCCAGATAGTATAGTAGAGGGAGGCAGAGGTCTGGGTGGTTGAGGTGGTGTCTCTAGAGTAATAATAGATAGTGATGGTCGTAATAGAGAAAACGGATTATATGTCCGGAAATCCAGGAGTCCGAAAACCAAGGTCCAAAGTTCATAGGCAGTCCAAAGTTCATAAACATTCCAGGTGATAAGAGTAATAAAGCAGGAAGCTACCAAAGGGCAAGGAAAAGTCACAGTGTGAAAGCGTCCAATCGAATGGGGTGGGGGGGAGGTGGAAGTGGGCGCCCGGAGGGGTCGTGGTGATGGTAAACCAATAGCTGTCCACCTCCATCTGGTGCCATATGAAGCAGCCATACTACCCCGTGAAGACAGGCAACAAGGCAATACCATCCTGCAGGTTCCAAAAGCTTCCAGGGCTCTCCCAGTCACAAAAAACTGAAGCAAAGGCCGCCTGGACTACCTCAAGCCAGGATACAATGAGGAGAAGGGGGTGGGGAGAGCCGCGACAGCAGCAGCAAATCCAGCCACTTGATTCCGTTTGGCATCATCTGGACCAGCCACCCCTCATTGGCAGAATAGTGTAGCGCTGTCCCAAAGGGTCCCCAAAATTTCCTCCAAGTTTTCTCCTGGGTTTTTAAATCAAGAGGCAGACCAAAGGCGCCGGCATCATTAGAAGCTGCCGGGCACCGCCATTTTTGCCGCCAAAGCAGCAAGACCACCAACAACCACACAGGCAGGCGACCAGCCCAAGAGAGCAAACCCCTAGCTGACTGCCCCACCCGGTCCTCCAGGTCATACCCCACTGCTCGCCCATTTTCCTGCGGGGGATCGCCGATAGGAACGCAATGTTTTTTTTATCTTTCGTCTGTCCCATGCCGGAGCAGGAGCTCCCAGCCGTTCACGAGCTCGCACAAAAGCTCCACCATGGCACCTCCTGTCGAGGATGTTATCTCCGAGTTCACTGACGTTTTCGATGGAGCGTTAGTTGAATATAAGTGTTCTCCAATATCCCTAAACTTAGACCCCTAGGTCATCCCTATTAGGCTCAAGTCTCGCATGGTACCATTTGCCTTGAGGGCCAAGGTTGAGGTGGAGCTCGACAAATTGTTGGCGCAGGGCATCCTGGAGCCGGTCAACCACTCCAAATGGGAGACTCCCATAGTTGTCCCCATTAAGGCCAATGACTCTATCAGGATCTGTCCTGATTATAAGTTGACTATCAACCTTGTCCTCCAGCAAATCCATATCCAGTCCCGGTTGTGAAGCACCTGCTCCACTCTTTGGAACAGGGCTGCATATTCGCAAAACTGGATATGGCCCAGGCCTACCAACAGCTCCCAATGGATCACGAGGCCACTGCTACCCAGACTATCATCACCGATCAGGGTGCTTTCCGCTGCCACCATTTACAATTTGGTGTCACCGTTGCCCCGGGGATCTTCCAGAGCCTCATGGAGCATTTGCCTCCATGTTTCTTTGGGGGAGGGACCTGGTCTTCACCAGGATTTTCTCAGGGGATCCAAGGTGGGTGCCTGCCACCATCACCAAAGTAACTGGTCCCTGTTCTTATAGAGTCAGACTTCCTGATGGCAACAAGTGGCAGTATAGAGCCGAGGTGGTGCAGTGGTTAGGGTGCAGTACTGCAGGCCACTTCAGCTGACTGTTATCTGCAGTTCAGCAGTTCTAATCTCACCGGCTCAAGGTTGACTCAGCCTTCCATCCTTCCAAGGTGGGTGAAATGAGGACCCAGATTGTGGGGGCGATATGCTGACTGTAAACCGCTTAGAGAGGGCTGAAAGCCCTATGAAGCGGTATATAAGTCTAACTGCTATTGCTATTGCTATTGCAGTGCCATGTGGATCAACTAAGGCACTGCCTGCCCACCAAGGCCTTCTCCCAATCAGGCCTCTCCTGCCTAGCCACTACCTCCTGGCAGCCTGCCCAGGCACCTCGTCAAGCCCCTCCTCAAGCCATTCCATCACTGCTGATTCATCTACTTGTTCCAAGTTCACTGTCTCCATTGGTAGGCCCGGATGACATGACCCCGAGCTCCACTCCCATTGGGGAGGAGCTACCACAGGAAAAACCTACCTCGCTGGCCGCTCCTCTGCAACTGTGTCATTTTGGGTGGGTCCGGCAGCGCCCTGCCTATCTAAGTGAGTATGCATGCACTCTTACGGCACATGCGTGCCTGCTGGGGGAGAAGGAGTGTTATGTCCTCAACTTGTGACCAGTCCTAAATCCTCGACTTATGACCGGCCACAAGTCCTCGACTTATGATTGACAGCTGACAACTGCTCAGCTGCGCCTGATTGGCTAAGGCGCGGCTGGCTGTTTGCACCTTTCCTATTGGTCATCCTGCTTGACAGCTCGCATATAAATAGCTGTCAAGCAGGTTGAGGTGCTGAACTCTGTACATAGTTATTCTAGTTGCTGTTCCATTGCAATAAAAGCTGTTCTACTTACCTCAGCCGTTCCACATCTCTTCAATTAGTCCAGTCTTCAATAGTTATTTTATTATCTTATTGTGAATAATTCCTGGATTAAAGAAATATGATGGTGCAGTGGCCTAAAGGTGGAGCTTTTACCTCACAATCAGGAGGCTATGAGCTCAATCCTAGGTAGAGGCAGATCTCTCTCCCTCCCTCCCTCCCTCCCTCCCTCCCTCTCTCTCTCTCTCTCTCTCTCTCTCTCTCTTTCTCGGCACAATGAGAGTATATCTGCTGTGAACTCTGCATTAGCAAAAAGAAGGGCATCTGGCCAGTAAACGCTCAGCTCCATTCATTTGCTCCAATTCCACCCCAATACAAATGATTACACGGTCATTAAAAGATGGGGAAAAAAAGAAATATAATGGAAAAAGTTACTTTAAGACAGTGATGTCAAACCTTTTTTGCCTTGGGTGCCAAGGACATACGTACTATCATGTGCGTTCTCCCATAATTTAATTCCCCCCATGCTGGGGCCCCTGTGCATATATGTGTGTCCTCCCAGCTGCCCCGTGCATGCACATACAGCTTCCTAGGAGCCTGGGTGGGTGAAAATGGCTTCTCCACCCCTGGAGTCTGGAAACGGCCCATTTTCTGACTTCTGGTGGGTCCAGTAGGTCCGTTTTTCACCCTCCCCGGATGCCAAAGGGTTTCTAGGAGCCTGGAGAGGACAAAAACAGCCTCCCCCCTCCCCCCTGAGACCCTCCAGATGCCAGAAACATCTCATTTTTTGAATTCTGTGGCTCCAGTTGGTCCATTTTTTTGCCCTCCATGAGTTCCAGAGGCTTTTTAGGAGCCTGGGGAGGGCAAAAAACAACCCAACACACAAACTGGAAATCCATTCCCAAAAAATGGCCAAAAATCAAGGCTGACAATAATCTGGTCAGCATGCGTATGCAACCTTGACCTGACAGGGCAACGCCTCACGTGCTCTCAGAAATGCTCCATGGTTCTCCATCATGGCTTTAAGACAATCATCTCAGAAGCAATGAGAGACTTGGGGAGGACAAATCTTGAGACTTAATTGCATCTAGATTTCAGTCTTCCAACCTGTCAGGCAAAGTCTATATCCTTGCATGATACGTTCTGGAAAAGTTCAAAGAGAACACCTTCATAAAATCCATTTGATGGACACTTTTGCCCCATGTTTTTGTTCAGTTTTCCAAGCAAAATATTTTTCAATCTTGGCAACTCTAATATGAGTGGACTTCAACTACCAGAATTTCTTGGGAATTCTAATAGTTGAATTGGCCAAAGTTTAGAAACATTGTCCTGACATATGTTTCTTTGGATAGTGAGCCTGGTGTCTACTTTTCACCTGTATTTTGCAAAGCCCTTAAGAAGCTGGTTGTTAAATGTGAAAAATGTATGCCATTTCAACAACCAATTTCTTTTATGAAATTAGACTACCAATTCATCATTTCTGTCAGTAGAAAGAGGAACACATTTTCCAGGTTTTCAAACTGGAATACTATCTCCAGTCCTATCTCAAAATTTGATGGACTGATTCTGAGAAAAAGATCTTGTATTCAACCATTGTTTTTCTCCCCCCTCCTACTTCTGAGACCTTCTAAGTGAAAAAAGCAGGATAGCAGCTTGCAAGACCCTGATTAATTCTTCTCATATAAGAAGAATATCTGGACCACTTTCATTCCTTTAATAGAAATAGCTATATCCTTAGCTGACATCCAGGTTGGATGACATGCTTTTGCTTGAAGAGGATGGAGAAAACTGTGGCCTCTTGGACTCTGTGACCATCAATAACCCTTAGTATATTTAACTTCCAGCAAACAGATAGTTTTCATTTGGAAACTCCCCTGTTTATGTACATGTACAGTTATAATAATGATGAAAAAGTAACTTTAAAACCAATCCTCACAGGTCTGTAAAGCAAATAAAAGCTGAAGTAAGATCATAAGCACCGCTGTGGTTTCACTTATTGACTGTTTTGGTGGTTGCCAGACCCAATTGTGGCCATTGATGAGGACTACCTGTACTTTCCTCATCCATTAAAGTAGGTTTGTGCTGCTAGATTTTAATCTGCTCCTACCCATTTACACCACCACAACACAAAACAAGAAAGTATAGTTTACAATACATGAAGGATTGAACATAATAAATTTCTCCAGTCAAGGGAGTGATAATCATCTTCAAAACTAAACCTCTTTAGATAATAGTTTATTTTTACATTTATTGCTTTATTTTCATTTTGGTTAGGAGAGATGTCTAAAGATTGTCCTCTAGGGCATGAGAATACTATCATCAGAGCTGGAGTCTTTCTAAAATGTTGGTTCACAGATTTGAGGTTATTTTATGTATAAGTTATTAATTAGAACCCAGAGTGGGAGAGAGTATAGAAGAACTGCTGAAGTTAACAACACTAAGCCTAATTCTGGAGAAGAGCAAGGAAATATCATGCCTAAAATAATGCAAAGAAAGAATTGGCTGATTTAATTGAAAAGCAATTTAGTTGAATCTCAGAACTGAACTGATTTTTTTAAACTGAATAGTCAGGATGGTTAGAACTGTTCATCTATATTGATGCAATTCATCTATCCAATTGTATTGCATATGCATAAAAGGTGCTTTCCTCTGAATCAAAATACTTTAATTGAATCGATTTTAATTTTAATGATTCAAATTGATGCTTTGAATCAAAGCTTTTCACCATTTCATGTCATTTGATTCAAAATGATCCAACATTTCAATTTGAACCGATAATGCAAATCTGGCTGGGGTAATTCACAGACCCACAGTGATGTACAGAGCTCACACAGCTCACACATGATTTGTCTTAGATAATTAAATCATTAGGAGACTAATAGAAGGCTAAGTAAGATGCAGGAAGCTGTGGCTGCTTTTCATGGCAGGTTCAAAGTTGCTACAAAGTGATTTCAACCAGCTATTTTTTCTTTAACATAGCAGAAAATGTTGGGGAAATTCTCCTAGGTAGATGGCTGGGTCCTTGCACCTTATTAATTATTGATGGGGGCAAAATAAGTTTTGAGTGCTTTCTGTTTTATTGTTCCATCATATCTCCATAGTGTCACTGGTGGAAAAGAGCACTTGCTTTTGAATGGAAAGGTTTAGCCAGCTATAAGCAACAGTGGGGCAATGGTTAGAGTGCAGTATTGCAGGCTATTTCTGCTGCCTACTGGCTGCCTGCAATTTGGCAGTTCAAATCTCACCAGGCTCAGGATTGACTCAGCCTTCCATCCTTCCTAGGTGGGTAAAATGAGGACCCAAATTGTTGGAGGCAATATGCTGACTCTGCAAACTGCTTAGAAAGGGCTGTGAAGCACTGTGAAGCTGTATATAAGTGTGTTATTGCTATACACTGTTGTCCAGAGGATACTGAAATATGTTAACAGCACACATGGAAGCTCCTTTCATGCTCCCTATTCCATGATCTATGGAAAGCTAAAAGGAACCAACACTAGATGGCACCAATGGAGGAGCTGACCACTTGGGTCTGATGAAAGATGGGAAGTATGGAAATTGTTGAGCAGATTGCTCATGGGTACAAATGGGGCTATCCAGTGGCTTCTGCTCTTTGTGATTATGGTGACAGGTAGATGACAGGTGGTGACTACACATATGTAGACCTGCCCTTTGTGCCCTGATCAGGGTACACTTCAGGACCTCATGGCAACATGACAGAATGAAATTAATGTTGCTAGTTTCTTGGCAAAATCTGTTTAATTTGAACGTATTTTAATTTTGTATTTTAAATTTTATGTCATATAATATGCCTTATTTTAATTGTGATGCTTCTGACAAGAATAAAAAAAAACGTCTGTCACGATAGATCAGGAGCTAATCAATCAAAGACAAATAGTTGGTGGAGCTAAAATGCTGGATTGTTGCAGAATGAGACAAAGTTCAGAGAAGCTGAAGGTTAATCACAGATTCACTCAGAAAGACAGAGCTTTAAGAGACTTTGAGGTCTTATACTCCAACCCCCGGAAACCCCATACTATTTCAGACAATAGATTGTCCAACCTCTTTCTAAAAACCTCCAGTGATGGAGCACCCACAACTTCTAGAAGCAATATAGTCCAGTGATAATTATCGCTTTACTGGCTTCCCATATTTCACTTACTGTAAACCAGGAGGAACTTCCTAAAGCAGAGAGCAATTTGAACCACAGTAGGTGGCTCAGTGGCTAAGACTTGTTGATCAGAAGATCGCCAGTTCAGTGGTTCGAATCCCTAGTGCCACGTAATGGTTCCTGTTATTTGTCCCAGCTTCTGCCAACCTAGCAGTTCGAAAGCATGTAAAAAATGCAAGTATAAAAATAGGAACCACTTTGGTGGACCGGTAATAGTGCTCTGTGTGTCTTCGGCATTTAGTCATGTTGGCCACATGACCACAGCGATGTCTTCAGACAGCGCTGGCTCTTCAGCTTAGAAACAAAGATGAGCACCGCCACCTAGAGCCGGAAATGACTAGCACACATGTGTGAGATAACTTTTATCTTTACCTTTTTAGCTTCCTCAGATCATCAAGGACTGGACAATAAATGACCACATTTCAGTGGATCAAGCTTGGATTTAAGAAAACTGAGCCCACTTTTTAAAAGAAGTACCGTTTTTCTAAAATAAGAATGGAAAAAGAAATGTGAAATAGGAATGGAAGCAGGAGTCCTTACCAACACATATCTCTCCTGTTTTCACATTGGGGGAAAAAATGGACCCCAAATATTCAATCCTGCTTCTCTTCCAGATCTCACCCATCTTCCACGATGTCCTTCTCTGGCTCTAAAATACCTGGAGGCCAAATTGTGGCTTCCACCCCTTGGAATGTAACCCCGCACTCTTGTCAGATAAGTGCTTCTATGGCTGTTTTGTAGAATTAGAGATGATTACAAAGACATGAAATGGGGTACTATCCAAAATGAGCAAGCAAGCAAAAAAATCCCCGATGGGAAGAAAAAAAGAGAAAAAAGAAGAGGAGGAAGCTTGGCTTGAAGAAGAAAAATATTTAGGGCACTGAATGATACTTTTCCATATAGTGGTAATTTCAATGTTAAATACACTATTTTAATGATAAATGGTGAGCAATATCAGAGGTGGGTGGCTTTACGCTGATAATAGTTAACCTTTTGGGATTTATTTTTACTCTGACACAGAGATTGTAAATACAAATGTGAGTCAATTCCATGAATGGTTTTGCATCATATGATAATTAGAATAGAATAACAGAGTTTGAAAGGATCTTGGAGACCTTCTAGTCCAACCCCCTGCTTAGGCAGGAAACCCTAAACCACATCTTCTTGAAAACCTCCAGTGTTGGAGCATTCACAACTTCTGGAGGCAAGTTGTTCCACTGATTAATTGTTCTAACTGTCAGGAAATTTCTCCTCAGTTCTAAGTTGATTTTCTCCTTGATTAGTTTCCACCCATTGCTTCTTGTTCTGCCCTCAGGTCCTTGGAGAATAGTTTGACTCTCTCTTCTTTGAGGCAACCCCTGAGATATTGGAACACTGATATCCTTCTCCCTTACTCCTTCTTTTCATTAAACTAGGCATACCCAGTTCCTGCAACCATTCCTCATATGTTTTAGCCTCCAGCCCCCTAATCATCTTTCTTGCTCTGCTCTGCACTCTTTGTAGAGTCTCCACATCTTTTCTACATCCTAGTGACCAAAACTGAATGCAGTATTCCAAGTGTGGCATTATAAAGTGGTATTAACAATTCACGTGATCAATAGAATCATGCCATAACTAGAGACATTCTAGCCATTAGTTTAAACAAAACAAGAAGCCACTGCTTCTTCACATCCCTTCTACTTCCCCAACTGGGACAATCAATGTGGTTTAAATCTTTTCTTCATTTCCCAGAGATCTCAGGAGACCCAGTCTTTTATTTTCTTGCTCTTTAATGTTTCAACAGCATCCCTACAGTGGTAACTAGGAGCAACACATTGACTTGAGGCCCAAATGATTTAGACCCTGCTGTTTCACAGAACACAGAGATGATATTCCCCCACATTGTGAGCTAATGTTGCCCTCGGACCTCCTCAGTCAAATAGCAGCATTATAGGGCAAAGGCAGTACAAAATGTTATTGAAGTGTTGCTGGCCAACTTTCGCACAGTGAGGAGATTATCAGATCAATATGTAGTCTTCTTTATCTAGGAACAGACTGTGACTCTTCTATGTGCTTGCTCTCTGTCAAATCATTTGTGGTCATAAATAAACTGAACTTCTTAATCCCAACGCTGTGAACTTCAGTATTCATGGTTAGCATGCTCTCCTCGTATCTGCATATCCACGGGAATCAAAACTACATATCAACGATTGACTAAAATAGAACAGAAGAATCTAAGCTCTCATTGCTGGGAGTCAAACTTTGCTACAACTCTAATAGCTTTTCTATTCCGAGTGAGAAACCACTTCTTTCACCTTTTTAATATTAATTCACAGCCTTTTTTTGAAATTTATAATAGTTTCTTCTAGATGTGATATTAAGCAAGGGGGGAAAGGCTGCAACGGCTTTCAGAAAGCCAAGCAATATCACTAGTCCTAGATCACCAAAAATCCCCTACCATATTGTCCTGCAGAAGACTATCCTGTCTGAGGAATTCTTGAGGTCTTTGAAGAATTATAAATCCACTCATCGGAGTGATACCCAGGTTGAAAAAGGCTGCCATAATAAAGTCAATCAAACAGTTGACTCGTGATCTTAGTCTTAATTACAGGTCCTCTAGGCTTCTGGGCTTAGTCTACTGTTTTGCGAAGCAGTGAGGTTGCATAATAAAATGCAACTCTTAATTCTTTATATACAGTAAGCCTACAGTCGGTCTGCTTTCTTCCTGCTTTCCTCTACAATATCCCATTTTCTCCTATTATTGGGGCAGAATGATGGGACAATCTGCTTTAAGGAAATGCCCTGGTGGAAAAGTGAATTATTCTGCTACTAACACCTCCAATCAAAAGTTGAGGTGGCCTTCCACTTTGATGAAAATGTCTTCTGCAAGTGCCTGTGCAGGAGACTGTTGAAAGCCACCAAAACATCCAGCTCAATGGGTTTATCTCAGTGCAGATCTGATGAAGTACTTATTTGAAGATTCAGTTGAACCAAACTCCTCTTTCAAGCTTAACACAACCATACTACTTGTTAATCTATGGTCCTTTTTCAAACTATCTGAAACTTCCCTGGATAAATTTTTAAGTGGAATAGGTGTACAGGGAAACAAAATAATCCAAGCATGCTTATGCTTCATTACATCTCTTCTACTAATAACTGAGCAGTGAAAACTGGGCTATCATCCAGATCTATGTTGGGATAAACCTGTCTTGTGAAGCTGAGCTCAGCAGTTGCTTAAAACAACATGCGTGCTCATGTGGAGTTCTCCATGGTCCTACTGCTTTAACTTCTGATCATCTCTGTCAACTTGCTTCTAAATTAGTACAGGGTTTCTTGACATAGCTGTTCTAAGCCTAATACAGGTGTTGAGCTTCTTTTTATACCCAATAGTCAATATTTTTTGCATCTCACCAATTAATGATATTTTCTTGACATTATCCAGCCTTTTCAAACATGAGTTAACTTTTTTAGAGTTTAGATCCTTGGCATTGCCGGGCCTATTGATTTGTGGCCTCTGCCAAACAGTTTTCATAGCCTTAAATTGACTGATTCTGGACCTGAATGTCTAAGAAAGTAGCATTTAATCTAGCATTCATTTTACTCTTGGGAACGTCTGTTTACCACTTTTTTTTTACCTGATTATACCTACTCCTAATTAACAAGGAAGTGTAATTATCAAAGAAGGCCAACAAAAATGGTATTATAAACCAAATTGCTCACAAGACACAGGTTCATTAGGCTACACATAATTTCCAATCACCAGATCTTCCAGTGTCTGCAGGAATGTGCTGTTCCATTTGCATCAGGGCTGAGCCAAATTAGCATCAATTAGCATTTAAATTGCATTCTCAGACAAATGCATTAATACATGCATGCCATTTATTGTCCCTGGCAGTTTTTCTCATACTACAGAGTTATCCATCTGACTTGCAAGGACTTCTGGCCTGCATCAATGTAGGTGGCACATGCTGATTAAAAGAAAATTCATACTGGTTTTGTCTAAATTTATAGCGGTGTCTGGCATGTATTTTACAGCAGATACCTGGCTTTACTACCATAGTCCAAGGGCCAAATGACAGTGTGATTTACAACCAACTCCCAGTGATTGGTTCCTTTGGGTGTTTTCCCAGGAACTTGTTTGGCCCCATACATCAAAACAAATGTATCCCACTCTGTGGCATGACATCTCTTGATTGATTCAATGGATATTCAGTGGCAAAGCCTCTCAATTTAGTGCAACAAGAAGTTATATGGTTTGAGCCTAAACAAATGAAATACTCATCTAATGTTTCATCTGATCCTCCACTACCTAGTCAAATGTGATATATAAATATTTTAAACATATACTGCCAAAGTTGGGAAGAATAACACAGAATCAGCAATGGGGCTTAACCTTGTCCAACACATTCTGACCAAATAAAATATACAATTTACTCTGATTCCTGCCAGTTCAAGACATTTCATGAGCTGGAGAGCTAAGATCAAGGGGAGGAAGCTAATCAGAGAGAAGTGCTTCCAACATTTTGGAAAATCCTACTCCATCTCTGAAATGAATAACATAGCTTTAAAAATGATATATGAAATATTGTTTACATCTATATGATGATTTATATATTATAATGTGTGTGTGTGTGTGTGTGTGTGTGTGTGTGTGTGTGTGTTTATTTGTGCTGATAAATAAATAAAGGGAGACTAGTATAGATCTATTTCAAGCTATTTAGCTCTCATCAGCTAGCCATACCCTTACTGGGATTCGAACCTGTGCTGTATTGCATCTTAGGCAAACGTCTTAGCCATCAAGCCACAGGTCTCCTCCTTATCAGCTGAAGCCAGGGAAGAAGGTATATATTAGTGTCACAACCCCTGGTAAGCCCCAATTATGGGAGGAAGCTAACTGCTTCCAACATCTGTCAATCGGCTCGTCACAAGAGTCCATCACGACAGAAACCCAATATTTTTACTGTTGCCTTTTTGTTATATTTGTGTTTTTATTTGTGCTGATAAATAAATAAAGGGAGACTAGTATAGATCTATTTCAAGCTACTTAGCTCTCATCAGCTAGCCATACCCTTACTGGGATTCGAACCTGTGCTGTATTGCATCTTAGGCAAACGTCTTAGCCATCAACAGAAAGCTACAGATGTGACCTTCCTCCCATATTTGGGCATACCAGGGGTTGTGACTTTAAATATATACCTTTCACCCTGGCCTGGCTGATAAGGAGTCAAGCTCTGTAGCTCAATGGTTAACACATCTGCCTAAGAGGCAATAGAGCACAGGTTCGATTCCCAGCAAGGGTATGGCTAGCTGATGAGAGCTAAATAGCTTGAAATAGATCTATACTAGTCTCCCTTTATTTATTTATCAGCATAAATATAACAAATGTAACAAAAAGGCAACAGTAAAAAATATTGGGTTTGTGTCTGGATGGTCTCTTGTGATGAGCCGAAGGACAGAGAGTGGAAGTGTGACCTTCCTCCCATATTTGGGCATACCAGGGGTTGTGACTTTAAATATATATATATATATATATATATATATATATATATATATATATATATATATATATGTGTGTGTGTGTGTGTGTGTGTGTGTGTGTGTGTGTGTGTGTGTGTGTGTGTGTGTGTGTGTGTGTGTATAGATAGATAGATAGATAGATAGATAGATAATTTTTTACAACGGCCCAATTATGGGAGGAAGCTAGCTGCTTCCATCATCTGTCAATCGGCTTGTCACAAGAGTCCATCACGACATAAACCCAATATTTTTACTGTTGCCTTTGTTATATTTGTGATTTCCCAGTAAGGGTATGGCTAGTTGATGAGAGCTAAATAGCTTGAAATAGATCTATACTAATCTCCCTTTATTTATTTATCAGCACAAATATAACACAAATATAACAAAGGCAACAGTAAAAACATTGGGTTTCTGTCGTGATGGACTCTTGTGACGAGCCGATTGACAGATAATGGAAGCTGTTGGCTTCCTCCCATAATTGGGGCTTACCAGGGGTTGTGACACTAAATATATACCTTCCTCCCTAGCTTCTGCTGATAAGGAGGAGAACCTGTGCTTAATGGCTAAGACGTCTGCCTAAGATGTAATAGAGCACAGGTTCGAATCCCAGTAATGGTATGGCTAGCTGATGAGAGCTAAATAGCTTGAAATAGATCTATACTAGTCTCCCTTTATTTATTTATCAGCACAAATATAACACACACACACACACACAAGGATTTTTCCCGGTATCAGTACTCCCCCTTGTGGAGTACTGTGAAACTGTTACCATGGCAACTCCACTGTGCTGTACAGTAGAAGCCATTTTACGGAAGTACAGTAGAATCCATTTTAAGACACAACAGGCTGTATCTTAAGATACCACACACAGAGAGGGGCTTTAAGGGTGTCTTACCCCCACAGTATTTGTTTCCAGAGAATAAGTCATCTGAATACCAAATTTGGTTGAAATTGCTTGAGGCATTCCAGAGTCATGCTGGAACACGTACATACCTACATACACAGTCATTTTTTGTGTATGTAGATTAGATACACTTTCAGCCTTAGCTGTGTTCAGTGGCACTACATGAATTTATTCCAGATTTTTGTGGTGTACTTCAGGAGAGAATAGACTTGGTTTTAATTATTCAGTTATTTACCTTTATTGTTTCAACTTTTTTTCAAAAAAAAAAGTTGTTTCCTTACATTGGAATAGCTGATCTGCTTTGCTGAGTTTTGCACAGCATTCACTGAAAGATAAGTAACATCATGAATAAATTCATGCAGTTGAGTTGGTCAATCTGGCCTCTGCACTTCTGCAGTGACCCCCATGCACTGGGAAGATCTGAGCAACTCCTATTGTAATTGGGCTTAGTTGCTGGAAAACTGCATCCTTCGAGGTTTGGAACCTCAATGCCATAAAAGCCCCATTTCACTTCTTTCAAGAAAAACACTTGTATCAATATGTAGCTTATTGGCAGCATATAAAAAAGCCACTTAGGTATATCAGGAAAGGCTGTATGTTAGAATTATTTAGAATTGCTTATGATACATGGGATAGTGAAATAGGCTTAGCAGAAAGATGAAAAGACTTAATTAAAACTTCACAAACAGAGAATATGCAGACAAATTAGAGCTGCAGAAAGGACAAAATGTGGCCAACTAAGCTTTATGGTGATGGGATTTAGGTACGGAGGGGGAGGGGGGAGAGAGAGGGGGTGAGAGAGGTATATACAGTGAGAGAGAGAGAGAGACAGATACAGAGAAAGGGAGGGAGGGAGGGAGGGAGAGGGGGGCAGGCAGGCAGGCCAAAATGAAAATGAAGCACTCTTGGCAAAATAGAATTGTTTTAGCATAGAAAACAAAACTGTAGCATGATTATTAAGAAGGAGCTAGTTTTAGATGTAAGGGTGTCAAACTCAAATTCATTAAGGGCCACATCAGTGTTTGACCTCAGGGGGCCAAGGTGGGCATGACCAGCTCAAAATCTCTTGTGTTGGGGGCTCCTGTGGTGACCCAAGAGCTCTGCCAGTGAAAACAAGCTCATAAGCTCCATTTCTGGCTGTGATGGCCTCTTACAACCCTCTGCCAATGAAAATGGAACTCAAGAGGGCCACTGGAACAGAGGTGGGCTCCTACCAGTTCAGATTGGTTTGGCCAAATAGGTAGTAACTTGGCCTGCCATGCCCCCAAGCCAGTTCTCTTGGTGGCGCTGTAGGCATTGCCATCTTGTTTTTTCTTCTGCACATGTCTGCGTTCTGCTCCGCTGAGCAGCTGGAGCAGCTGGAGCTGCACGCGTTCATGTGATGGCCGCCTGCCCCCATTGCACGGTACCAGTTGCAACAGGATCTGGAACCCAATACTGGTCCAAAGTCACTTAGCAAGTTCTTATGCCAAGATTGGGAAACTAGAACTCACAGTCTCCTGGTTTCTAGTCTGGAGCTACATGGACTAATCAGCAGTCCAAATTTGCAGCCAGAAGCCCATTGAGAAAAAGGGCTGCTTGAAAACTGATGGCATTACATAGATACTGCATTCAAGGCCAATACCAGCTTCCAGATGATCTTTTAGAAACTCCATATAAACTACATTATTGTAATCCAATTAGAGGAGCCAAAAGACATGAGTAGCCATACACAAGCTTCCTTGTTCAGGACAGGTACAAGTAGCTAATACAACAATACACTAATTCAGTGTTGGCAAATTTTTTTGGCACTGTGTGCTGAAACAGGAGTACGTGTGCGCCTGTGAATGTGCTGGAAACTGGAAGAGCAGCCACCTGATGCACATGCACACACCAGGTGGTTTCTCTTGTGATTTCTGGTGCATGCATAAGTACCGCTCACCTGGTCTTCTGGTTTATGGCATGCCTGCACACACAAAGAGCAGCTGGCCAGTGTACATGCTGGGAAAATGATATTCTGGTTTCCGGCATACAGCAGCCATCTGGTTTATGGTGTGTATGAGTGAGCAATGACCAGCTGACCACTGCACATGCACCGGAAACCGGAAGGTGATTTTCCTGGCGTGCACATACACCCAGCTGGCTGCTCTTCTGGTACTCCCATGCACGTGAAGATGAGCTGACTGGTGCACGGGAACCCGGAAGAGCAACAGGTGACAGCTCGCGTGCCCGGAGATATGGTTCTGTGTGCCACTTCTAGCATGTGTGTCATAGGTTCGCCATCATGGCATTAGTTGCCCAAAGCTTTCCTGTCCAAAGTTTCTGCCTCTTTCTTGAGTAGGATCCATAAGTCAAAGGTGACCTTCAACTTTTTCACAACTCGGAAGGAGACTGAAAACCATTTTTCCTGGAACCAATATTGGAAAACCTCTTGTTCCATGGTCAAAGGGCCCTCCAAAGCATAGCCACTCAGTCTTGCCAGGGTTGAATTGAAGCCTGTTCATTCAGACTCCAATTGCCTCCAAACCCCAGAAGATTAATTTGATAACATAACGTGGCCAGTCCAGCATGGAGTTATATAATAAAATATCATCAACTTACTGATGGTACATGACCTCTGCTAGCAAATTATTTACTCAAATGGTTCGTATTGATATCTTTTTATTTTTTATTTTATTAACAAACATGTAAAATACACACACACACAAAACTTAGATGTACACCACATTTACACAATACAATATGAACAGGAGCTTCCTGTTCTTTCTAATAGCAATTATCAATTGATACCACTCACCTTATATTATTTCCCCTTCTATGATATTTCATTTGGATTTCACCATTCTTAACCCTCTTATTTTACTCATAACTATTATTTTTGAGTTTTGTTATATTCCTTCATTGATTCTTGTTTCTTTCCTCCATCCACCTATACCATTTATCCCATATCTGGTAGAATTCTGATTCTTCTTCTCCCTGGATTTCTTTAGTTAGTTTGTCCATTTATGCACAATCCATAACCTTTCTTATTGTTTCATCTTCACTTGGAATTAATTTGTTTTTCCATTTCTGGGCAAAGGCAATCCTTGCGGCCGTAATTATATGTAGTATTAAAAACTGGATTTCTTTTTTGTATTTCGCAGACATTTTTCCTAATAAAAAAACTTCCAATTTCCATTCTATTTTAACTCCTGTTATTGCCGCCAGCCAATTTTTGATCCTTTTCCAAAAAAATTTAGCCTCCTCAGAGGTCCACCATAAATGCTAATATGTTCCATGTATTGATTCACATTTCCAACATTTTGGGGAGGTATTTGTTAAGATTTTAGCTAACCTTATTGGTGCCAGGTGCCATCTGTAAAACATTTTGTACTGGTTTTCCTTGTATGCAACTGATAGTGTCATTTTTAAGTTTGTTCCCCCAAATTTTTCCCATTTGTCTAATTCAATATTATAGCCAAAGTTCTGCACCCATTTTATCATTTGTTCTTTCACAATTTCCTTTTCCATTTTATACTTCAGGAGGAATTTATATATCCTCCCTATCATCTTTCCATCTGAGCTTTGAATAATTTTATCCAATTGATGTGGTTCTGTTTCGATGTCATATAATTTAGTATCATTATTGTATTTAGTTTTGATTTGGAGGTAAGTGTGTTGATATTAAAGTGGGCAGAGTATGAAGCTTGCAGTAACACTTGAACAAGAGCCTAGAACTGCCCCTTTGTCAGGTTTCCAAGTAACACCCCCGATGAAAGAAGACTCTGAGTCTTGAGGCTCTTCAAAGTTCCATTTTATTAGAGATGTCATATTGGCATCCCTGACCAGCACCCACATCTCTGTCACATGGTCCAATCAGGCCCCATTCCAGCTGGAGATGCCTCCTGGTTACGCCACTCCAGGTGCAGGACAAGATGTCCTTGACTCTCAGAGAAAGGAATATTATTTTGACTATATCTCCCATACTCCATGTAATTCCCCACCCCCAGTTTCCTACAGCATTAAATGTGGCAGGCCTGAAGGCCCAATGGATGGCTTCCAGGCCTGAAACCTTCTCATTAAAGCTGATTAGAACCATCTCAGAGGAAGGAGGAGAACCATTGTAACGTTATGCTTCCTTCTTCTAGGTCCCCAGAGATGTTCCACGCTATTATAATTGACAGTACCAAAAGCTGAAAAAGTAGAATATTTGTAGCTAAGGATTGAACTGTGGAGTCCTTGGTGCTCTCTGAGCTTAGTTGTTTTCTTGTAGATGTTTCATTACCCAGTCTAGCACCGCTAGCACTGATGATGTTACTTCATCTGGATAATGAAAATTCTGCAAGCTTAATGTGGGTCAAGGAGTGGGTAACATTAAGAAATTCTAGATTATTGACTGTAGAAGGACATGATTTGTTGTTGGGATGGCACACTTTCTTGTGGTACAAGGGAACTAAAACACAGGGGGATTTCAGAAGACATTATATATGGGAGGCTTTGCTATTAAATTGGGAGAAGATTAAAAGGCAACATTACTTAAAAATTCCAGTCTGGTTATCAGCTATTAGCAATAGCAATAGCAGCTAGACTTATATACTGCTTCATAGGGCTTTCAGCCCTCTCTAAGCGGTTTACAGAGTCAGCATATTGCCCCCACAGTCTGGGTCCTCATTTTACCCACCTCGGAAGGATGGAAGGCTGAGTCAAGCTTGAGCCGGTGAGATTTGAACCGCCGAACTGCAGATAGCAGTCAGCTGAAGTGGCCTGCAGTACTGCACTCTAACCACTGCGCCACCTCGGCTCTTGCATTGAAGCATTTTCATATCCAATAATATATAAAAAGGAACAAACAGTTAGATATGGTGAAATATTGAATGCAGAGGGTGAACTTAAATCTATGCAAGAATTAGAACAGGAAGGAATAAAGATGAATTGGTTTTCATATATGCAAATAAAGTCTAGATATGTAGAGGATCTTAAAACGGAAGGTTTCCCTGGTAAAACGACTGAGTTAGATAAAATCTTGACAGGTATTGATGAAAAGGTAATTAAAAAAACTATGATAGGGAGGGGGAAACTTTGGACATGAGATTGATCTAGATAAGTGGCAGAAATTGTGGTCTCAAAATTATAAAATGACAACATCAATAGCATACAAAGAAAATTTGTATAAGATGTTTTACGTGTGGCATCTACCCCCAATGAAAATAGCAAGAATGTTCAAGAACAAATAGGAAAAGTGCTGGAAATGTCATCAGATTCATATTATCACATGTGATGGACTTGCATAGAAGCTAAAAGATATTGCACTAAAATCCACACTTGGTTGGACAAAATGATACACATAGACTTTAAACCAGAGATCTTTTTATTAGGAATTATACCAGAAACATATACTAGAGAACTGAAATATTTGATTGTAAATGTGCTAACAGCAGCTAGAATTGTATTTGCTAAAAATTAGAGAAACGAAAAAAATACCAATACAGGAGGAAGTTATTCATAAAATAATGGAATGTGGTGAAATGAGTAAATTGACATTTGAAATTAGAGAACAAGAAGATAAACAATTTTATAGGATATGGGATTTATTTTATTCGTGGTTAGATAAAAAATATAGGGATGAAAATTACTAGAGAATGTGGTGAATATAAGAACAATTGAATGATATAGAACATAACATAAAAATATTTTACTACTGGAATTATCTGAGATGTTCACTAATGAACTAGGCATTAAAATTAAAGTACCTAGTCACACAACAGAAAAAGCATCAAAGCCAAAGTGGAAAATCTGTTTAGAACAAAAAATCAAAAAATTAAGGGCAGATGCTAGTAACTTAAAGAACATGCATGAGCAACGGCTTAAAAACAACAAAATCATAGATCGGCTAATCAGAAGATATAGATTGGATACAAGAAACATCAATGAAGCTGTAGAGATTGTAAAACAGCAGATAACAGCAACAGCTAGAAAAATTGAAAGATATGAGGCACGAATCATCCAATATAAACAAAATCAGCAATTTCGATCAGACCAACAGTGTTTTTATCAAAGTCTTAATGTGAATGGTGACACCAAAAGTGAAAAACCAGAAAAACAGGCCACAGTTGAATTCTGGAAAGAATTGTGGGAAAATGCAAAGGACTACAACAAGGAAGCAAAGTGGATACATGACTTTGAGAAAAGCATTGGCAACAAACAAATGCAAGTATTAGAAATAACAACTGAGATGGTCAAAAATCGAGTAAAAAAGGTAAAGAATTGGACATCACCTGGAAAGGACCAATTACATGGTTTCTGGCTCAAATATCTGACCAGTTTACATGCAATATTGGCCAGGCAACTGAATGAAATTTTACAAAAGGGCCAAATTGATGAATGGTTGACAACTGGAAAAACATACTTGATTCAGAAAGATGCAACTAAAGGAACAACACCTGAAAACTACAGACCAATAACATGCTTGCCAACAACCTTCAAATTACTCACAGGCATTATTGCAGATAACATAATGGATTATTTGGAAACAAACAACATCTTGCCAGTAGAGCAAAAAGGCAACAAAAAAAGGAGCAGGGGCACAAAAGATCAGCTCCTAATTGATAAAATGATATTAGAAAATTGTAAGAACAGAAAAACGAACTTGAATATGGTCTGGATTGATTACAAAAAGACATTTGACTCACTGCCACATAGTTGGATCATAAAATGCTTAGAAACAACTGGCATTAGCAAAAATATTACATCCTTTACTGAAAAGGCGATGAAACAATGGAGAACTGAGTTGGCAGTAGGGAATGAGATCTACGGAATGGTTAATATCAAGCGAGGAATTTTCCAGGGTGATTCACTTTCACCTCTTCTCTTCATCATCGCAATGATCCCACTATCAGTAATCTTAAAAAAAAATGAAATTAGGCTACCAAACAGCCAAAGAAGCTGAAAAATTTTTGCATTTACTATATATGGATGATTTGAAACTCTATGGAAAGTCAGAAATAGAAATCCAATCATTGACAAACACAGTCCGAGTATTCAGCACCGATATTTCAATGCAGTTTGGCATGGAAAAATGCACCACTGTATCCATAAAAAGGGGCAAAATCACTGCATGTGAGGGAATTGAAATGCCCAATGGCCAATTAATTAAATGCAAAGAAAATGAAGCCTACAATGGGTGGTGTGAACTTCTTGCGGTCCGGGAGCTGGCAGTGGACCGGCAAATTTCTACTTCTCCGAGCTGCCAGCTCCGAAAGACGCCGGCACAGTTGAAGCCGCTGACGCCGCCCAACACCGCGGCCCAGCTGGTTTGAGAAGCCCGACCTCCCCCTTCGTGTTTGCTGCCTGACCGCCGCGACTACGACCTCCGCTGTGCCGCTAGCCTGCCGTTGCCGGCTTGAAAAACGCCGAGGCTCAGCTCAGCTGTTTTGGGACTTCATGGCCAAGCTGCCTGGGAAACTTTGATCTTCCCCCGACTATTGTTGGTGCCGCGGCCCCCGTTGTCTGTTGGCTTGCTGGTTGTGGAAGCGTTGTGTCTCTTTCCATCTGAGCCGCCTAACATCGCGGCTCGAACGAACGAGCGTAGCAGACGGTGGAGATTGGAACTAACTTAAACAACAAACAACGAGAGAGCTGGTGAGAGAGGGGAGTTTGGGAAGCGTCAGGGACGCAGAGGGACGCTGCCTGTTGCTGGCCACCGACATTGCCGGCCATGGTTACCATCTAATGCCGCCTAACATCGCGGCTTGAACAGAAGGAACTGGTGGAGACCGTGGAGATTAAAGGAGAACTAAGAGAGAGTTGGTGAGGGGGAAATTGGCCCCTGGGACAGAGTTGAGGGAAGGTGGAGAGTCCTATGATTCACAGCTGGCAGCGGACCGGCAAACTTTAATTTCCGAGCTGCCAGCCTCCATAGACGCCAGCATTGTTGGCTAATGAAATTGACCACCTTGGACTTGTTTTTGATGCGCTGGGCCCCAAGAACGTCGGGCCCGATTATTGAATGGAGCGCCCCCCCCCTCCCCTTCTACCAGAGATAGGCTTCCCTCCCTCCCTCTTTGGACTCTTTGGACTCCTTTGATCCTGGAAATGTCATCAAAAGAAGCTGTTGAAATGAACACACTTACCAGACTTCTTGCTACTATGGTTAACTCCCCGGTTCGTACCATTGCAACTGACTCCCGAACTCACTTTACCCCCCAGCCCCTCCCCCCCCTGGACTACACTGAACTTTTCAGAAGAGCCCCCCCTCAAGGTAGGCCCTCCCTTAGGAGAGGGCAGAAGACACCTCTGGACTACCTTAAACTGAACATTGTGTCTATGAGCCCGTGCAATTTTTAAACTTTTAAATTTTAAATTTTACTTTAATACGGTATGTTGAGTGCATGGGACTGCTTGGGATGATATGAATGATCTCACTTTTATTACTATTACTGTTGTAACTTTGTGTTTTAATTATTTCGTGAGGATTGTTTGAGTGAGAGTTTGGGTATGACTGATTCGGAGGACCTGCCGGGGTATACGGGGGTCATCGGGGTGGTTGGGGGGACCACAACCACGGGTGAGGGTCGGAGCATTGCGGTCATGACAGGGAGAGGCAGATACGGCGGGGACTTTAGGGCAGGCCATCATCGGGGAAGGAGGGCTCGCTGTGTCATAGAGATCCCTCCTTCCGGCCCTAGGAGTCCCACTCCAAGGTCAGATGGCGCGGGTGCTCAGGACCCTGGTCTCAGGCTGCTGTCGCTAAATGCCAGGTCTGTTGTTCATAAGGCCCCCCTCATCCGGGACTTGATAACTGATGAGGGCGCAGACCTGGCATGTATTACTGAAACATGGCTGGGCCCTGAGGGAGGAGTCCCCCTCGTCGAGATGTGCCCAGCCGGATTTCAGGTGCTACACCAGCCGAGAGCCCAGGGAAGGGGTGGCGGTGTGGCTATTGTAGTCCGGGAGTCTTTAGTACCTCGTAGGATCCCTGCTCCGGAGCTTGTCGGGTGTGAGTCCCTGCTAGTGAAGCTGGACCTCAAGGGTCAAGTGGGTTTGCTGCTTACGTACCTGCCTCCCAACTACGTTGCAGCAGCCCTCCCCTCGCTCCTCGAGTCAGTAGCCGAGCTAGCGGTTGAGTTCCCTAGACTTATAGTTCTGGGGGACTTTAACTTGCCTTCGCTCGGTGAACACTCTGATGGAGCGCAGGAGTTCATGGCTTCCATGACAGCCATGGGCTTGACTCAAGTAATTCGAGGCCCAACTCACTCAGTGGGTCACACGCTTGACCTCGTATTCCTCTCGGAGCAGTGGAGTTACGATCTTGGTCTGAGGGGTAATGAGATCATACCCCTGTCGTGGTCAGACCACTACCTACTGAGGCTAGACTTCCGGAGGCCAAACCTCCACCATAGGGAGGAGGAACCGACCAGCTGGTTCCGCCCCAAGCGACTGATGGATCCTGTTAGGTTCCAGACGGAGCTTGGGGTTATTCCTGATACCCTCGCCCACAGTTCGGCGGAGACTCTCGTCGCTGCCTGGCACTCGGCAGCTTCAGAGTCTCTCGACCGGATTGCGTCGCTACGGCCCCTCCGGGTCAGTGGCCCCCGGAGGCCTCCTTGGTTTACTGAGGAGCTCCGGGAGGTAAAGCGCCGGAGGAGACGCCTAGAGCACTCGTGGAGGTCCGATAGGTCCGAGTCGAAACGGGCACTTTTGACAGCATGCACCAAGGAGTATATTCGGACCCTAAGAACAACAAAAAGAACATACATTGCCTCCTTGGTAGCGTCCGCCGAGTCCCGCCCAGCCGCCCTGTTTAGGATAACCCGCTCCCTCCTAAATAGGAGGGAGACGGGGGACTCCTTACAGGGTAAGGCTGAGGAATATGTCCAGTTCTTGGCGGACAAAGTTGCCCGGTTTCGAGCGGACCTGGACTCCACCCCAGTAGATCCAGCCGAGACACAAGGAGAAAACTTGGCAAACCATCTCTGGGTTGAGTTTCAGGAAGTTGCCTCTGGGGATGTGGACAAGGCTATGCGAGCTGTGAGTGCCTCCACCTGCATACTGGACCCGTGTCCCTCCTGGCTGGTTGCCAACAGCAGTGAGGTGACACGAGGCTGGATCCAGGCGGTTGTTACCGCTTCTCTTCGGGAGGGGTACTTTCCCACCGCGCTTAAGACAGCGGTGGTGAGACCCCTCCTGAAGAAGCCGTCTCTGGATCCAGCTATTCTTAATAACTATCGTCCAGTCTCCAACCTTCCCTTTGTAGGGAAGGTTGTTGAGAAGGTGGTGGCTCTCCAGCTTCAGCGTACCTTGGAGGAAGCTAACTATCTTGACCCCTTCCAGTCTGGCTTCAGACCCGGTTACAGCACAGAAACCGCTTTGGTCGCATTGACTGATGATCTCTGGAGAGCTAGGGATGGAGGCCATGCTTCCATCCTAGTTCTCCTGGACCTCTCAGCGGCTTTCGATACCATCGACCATGGTATCCTTCTGCGACGACTGTGGGAGATAGGGGTGGGCGGCACTGTCTTGCAGTGGTTCTCCTCCTATCTCTCGGACAGGTCGCAGTCGGTGTTAGTGGGGGGGCAGAGATCGTCCCTGAGGCCCCTAACCTATGGGGTGCCGCAGGGGTCGGTCCTATCCCCCCTACTATTTAACATTTACATGAAACCGCTGGGCGAGATCATCCGAAGGCACGGGATAAAATATGCGGACGATACACAGTTGTATCTGTCCGCCCCGTGCCAACTCAATGAAGCGGTGGACGTGATGAACCGGGGACTGGAAGCTGTTAAAGACTGGATGAGAGCGAACAAGCTGATACTCAACCCAGACAAGACCGAGTGGCTGTTGTGTTTCCCTCCCAAAAATTTGACCACCATACCATCACTCAGGCTGGGGGGACAAAATTTAAACCCCTCAGAAAGGGCCCGCAACTTGGGAGTCCTCCTGGATTCACAGCTAACTTTTGACCACCATCTCTCAGCTGTGACCAGGGGGGCATTTGCCCAGGTTCGCCTGGTGCGCCAGTTGCGGCCCTACCTGAATCGGGAGGCCCTCACAACAGTCACTCGAGCCCTTGTGATCTCTAGGCTGGAATACTGCAATGTGCTCTACATGGGGCTGCCCTTGAAGAGCATCCGAAGACTTCAGCTAGTCCAGAATGCGGCCACGCGAGTGATCGTGGGCGCACCACGGTTCGCCCACATAACACCG
The DNA here is from genome assembly GCF_009769535.1 of Thamnophis elegans. Taxonomy (NCBI): domain Eukaryota; kingdom Metazoa; phylum Chordata; class Lepidosauria; order Squamata; family Natricidae; genus Thamnophis; species Thamnophis elegans. The sequence goes on along the minus strand of NC_045558.1, from coordinate 15,058,456 downwards.
ATCCTCCGTGAGCTGCACTGGCTACCTGTTGGTCCCCGGGTGCACTTCAAGGTCTTACTCACCACCTATAAAGCGCTCCATGGTAGTGGATCTGGCTATTTGAGAGACCGCCTTCTGCCAATTACCTCCCTGCGTCCCATCCGATCGCATAGAGTTGGCCTCCTCCGTATTCCATCCGCCAGTCAGTGCCGACTGGCGACTACTCGGAGGAGAGCCTTCTCTGTTGCGGCTCCGACACTATGGAACAATCTCCCCGTGGAGATTCATACCCTCACCACCGTCCAGGCCTTCCGTACAGCCCTCAAGAACTGGCTAACCCGTCAGGCCTGGGGACAATCTTATTTCGCCCCTCCCGAATGCTGAGTGAATGTTGAGTTTTATTGTCTAATTTACTTTGTGCACATTTCTTTTTTTGTATTGTCCTACACTCCCCTTCCTTTTTTGATTGTAAGCCGCCCTGAGTCCCCTCAAGGAAAAGGGCGGCCTATAAATAAACTACAAACAAACAAACAAACTACAAATACTTAGGCATTCTGCAGTTGGATAACATCAAGCATGGAGAAGTAAAAACTATTGTCAGGCGAGAGTACACCAACAGAGTTAGGAAAATTTTGAAATCTAAATTGAATGGTGGAAATACAATCAAGGCCATAAATACCTGGGCAATACCAGTTATAAGATACACAGCTGGTATAGTTAACTGGACACAAGCTGATTTGGACCTTTTGGACCGAAAAACCAGGAAACTAATGACAATGCACTACAGTTTACATCCACGTGGTGATACTGATAGACTCTATCTGCCCTGAAAATCAGGTGGCAGAGGATTATTACAAGTGAAGCAAACAGTTGAAGAAGAAAAACATGCACTGGCTGATTATTTAAAAGAAAGTCAAGAACATCTATTAATCGAAGTAAAGAACAAAAATCTACTGAAGGCCCAACAACAAGAATACAGAAAAGATGTGATAAAATCAAGAATGGAGAGTTGGCAGAACAAAGCACTGCATGGCCAATTTCTGGAAAAAATAAAAGATAAAGTGGACAGTGAACAAACTTGGTTATGGTTAACAACAGGTACATTAAAGAAAGAAACAGAGTCACTAATCTTGGCTGCGCAAGAACAAGCTATCCGCACAAATGCCATTAAGGCCAAAATCGAAAAATCCTCTGATGATGCCAAATGCAGACTTTGCAAAGAAGCTGATGAAACTGTTGATCACATACTCAGCTGCTGTAAAAAAATTGCGCAGACTGATTATAAATTGCGGCACAATTCAGTAGCACAAATGATCCATTGGAATTGAGAGCCGAGATGGCGCAGTGGTTAGGGTGCAGTACTGCAGGCCACTTCAGCTGACTGTTATCTGCAGTTCAGTGGTTCTAATCTCACCGGCTCAAGGTTGACTCAGCCTTCCATCCTTCCGAGGTAGGTGAAATGAGGACCCAGACTGTGGGGGCGATATGCTGACTCTGTAAACCGCTTAGAGAGGGCTGAAAGCCATATGAAGCAGTATATAAGTCTAACTGCTATTGCTATTGCTATTGCTATTTGTGCAAAAATTATAATGTTAAAACAGCAACAAACTGGTGGGAACATCAGCCTGAAAAAGTCACCGAAAATCAGATGGTCAAGATCTTGTGGGATTTCCGTATACAAACCAACAAAATACTGGCGCATAATACACCAGACATCACACTGGTTGAGAAAAATAAGGTCACAATCATAGACATCGCAATACCAGGTGATAGCAGAGTCGCCGAGAAGGAACATGAAAAAATCGCAAGATACCAGGACTTAAAAATCAAAATTCAACGACTATGGCACAAACCAGCAGTGGTAATTCCAGTGGTAATTGGCACACTGGGTGCTATTCCAAAAGCACTGGAATTACATTTAAAACAGTTAAAAATTGACAAAATCACCATCAGTCAAATGCAAAAAGCCGCACTGCTTGGATCTGCACGCATATTACGAAAATATGTTACGATGTCCTAGGCCCCTGGGTGGGGCCCGACTAGTAACCAGTGCCAAATCCGGCGAAACAACTGGCCGCTGTGATACAATTGTACAATAATAATAATAATAATAATAATAATAATAATAATAATAATAATAATAATGATGATGATGATGATGATGATGATGATGATGATGTATATAAATATTTTTGATTTGATAATATGTCATTATATGTGAAATGTAAGTGATGACGATGGAAGGGATGCACAGAAACCCCGTAACCAACAGACACACTGTTTATAATTGAAATGGCTTTATGTTTTTTGTTTCGTTTATGTTTTTATAAAAATAAAAACTTTTTAAAAAGAAAATTCTGCAAGAAAACAGTCAAGCTCAGAGAGCACCAAGGATCGTTCAATATCAAAAGAATTGAAAATTCAGGGAAAGTTAAAATGGGTATACTTCAGAGGTGATATTCTGTGAACTGGTAGTGGTGGTGGCAGGAGGCTTCACCCAACTGCCTAGACATCATCATGGATGCTCTGTACATGCGCAGAAGGTTCTGCGCATGTGCAGAAGTGCCCAGGGCGCACATTCCCAGTTCTGAACCAATAGCAAAAATAAGAGCATTTCATGCCTGGGATACTTGTCCATCCCAAACCAGCCATAAATCATCAACAAGCACAACAAATATCAATACTGTGTCTTTGTCTGAAGCTGGATAGCGGTCCAAATAATTTGCTTCTCCTGGGGCCCCCCCCATTTTTTAAATTTAAATTAAATTTTTATACTTCCTGATTCTCAACTTTGGTTGGATGTGAATGAAATATTAGTTTTACCTATCTCACCTGAGACTGTGAGTGTCATATCTTTCTCCAAGGGAGAGCGATGACATCAGAATAGCATTTGCTTACTTTTTTTTTCATAAATTTATGGAAAATAATATTCTAAATAAAAGCAATTGCAGCTGAAATTTAAACGGCTGCTGAGATGTTTATAGGAGAATGAAAAGAGCAGTAGCAGCATGATAAAAATGATGTAGAGTTCCCAAATAATACTGCACACATTCAGTATGCTAGAACAAGGTAATCAGGTTATTTTATTATTAGCAGTTGCAAGAAATACACAGCACTATTTCTCAAGAATTATGGAGGATGCTTGCTGTTTTTAAAGGCACAGTCCTACATCTTTTTTCCTAACTTCTGAGAGGGAGAACAGCATACCTCCGACCTGAGCGTGGGCTCTATTTTTCAAAATTAAGAAATGCATGCAGATAGACCAGTCTGATCTTTATATCCATCTGATAAAACTTGCTTGGCTTGGCAAAAGAGCACTAACCTTGCACAGCACTAGAGCCAAAAAAAATCAATGCAATCCTAGACTGCATTAATAGAGGGATAGAATCAACATCACATGAAGGTCTACTTCTGTTTTACAAAACCTTAGTAAGACCATACTTAGAATACTGGTCTCCACAATATAAAAAAAAGATGTGGAGACTCTAGAAAGAGTGCAGAGAAGAGCAACAAAGATGATTAGGGGACTGGAGACTAAAACATATGAAGAACAGTTGCAGAAACTGGGCATGGCTAGTCTAGTGAAGAGAAGGACCAGGAGAGCCATGATAGCAGTGTTCCAATATTTGGGGACCTGTCACAAAGATGAGGGGATCAAGCTATTTTCCGAAGACCAGACAAGGAATAATGGATGGAAACCAACTAAGGAGATTTTCAAACTAGAAATAAGGAGGAACTTTGTGACAGTGAGAACAATCAACCAATGGAACAGCTTGCCTTCGGAAACTGTGGGAGTTTCATCACTTTTGACTTTGAAGAAGAGATTGGACTGACATTTGTCAAAATTGGTGTAGGGTTTCCTGCTTGGGCAGTGGGTTGGACTAGATGACCTACAAGGTCCCTTCCAACTCTTTTAATCTGTTAAATATGTTAAAACCCTCTGAGCTTACTGAGAGAAGCAATGTAGAACTAAGGAGAAAATTCCTAACAGTTAGAGCAATCAATCAATGGAACAGCTTGCCTTCAAATGTTATGGGCGATCCATTACTGGAGGCTTTTAAAAAGAGACTGGACAGCCATATATCTGACATAGTATATAAAACAAACAAATTAAAAAAGTTATGCTATTTATATACTGGTAGTTATTTACCAAGCACATCTAAATTATATTAAAGTAACCAAAATACCTTGACAATCCCCAACTTTTCCAAAATAGTTCTGAGTCAAAAAGTAGCAAACAGTATTTTGCATTACTTGAGTGATATTCTGATCATAACCAGTTCAAGAAGTTATTCTTTTGGAAAATATATTCCACTGGCTTATTCATTGAGTAACAAACGCCTTAGTCAATGTTCCCATTCAGACAATAACCACAATAATTTCCATATTTCTGACATTACCCAAAATTGATAGGATTGTGTTCCCCCTGAAGATGTCAAAACCATAAGATGATTAAACCATTTTTGGAAGTTAACTACAGATTAAGATTTGCATTATTCTGTTAACTTTTTTTTTTTACAATTTTAAATAAAATCATCAGATTGTTTTAAATGCCATTAAAATCACATTCATCACATTCCTTAATCTACTTTATATCACTCACACATTCTGTGCTATAAAAGGAGGCTCATGCTTTCCCAATTATAGCTGTAAATTATCTAGTGTAGTTTTTATATAACTTGTAGATCAAATTTCTATCAGGTTTGTAAACCACACATTCATATACATTAAGATAAGTTTATCTTGACTGTAAAGGCTAATCTGATGCTAAAGCTGTATTTTATATAATCTGCAAGTAATAATGGAAACAAATGTTCCTGAATGTTCTACCTATTCACAATTACAATGCATTTTTAAAACCCTCAGTTAATAACATAGAACACATGCCATTCATATCCATCATATACAGGTATTTTAACTTTGTAGATAGAATCAAGATTTACATCTAATTTTAACCTAAAAAAAGTGAAGGGGTCACCATATCAGTGATCACCAAAATCTAAGAAAAATATTATTCTACTTAAAAAAAAACACCTGCCCACTGGGTTTATTATTATTATAGGAGTTTGGGATCACCAGGTGTGCCAAGAGATAAGGATTCCAAATTTAAAACAAGTGTGATAAGACGGCTTAAAAAAAACTTTCCAAATCTAATCCAAGAAAGTTTCCCTTGGTATGTTTGTAACTATCTTCTAGATTATTGTATGGCTTCTTTGAGACAGTGGAGTTTTTGAAAAGTCAAAATGGCAGTCACAATTATTTAAACAAAGTTCCTTCCATAAGTGGTTATGGTTCAGGGGTGGGATTCAAATAATTTAACAATCGGTTCTCTGCCCTAATAACCAGCTGAGTAGGCAGGGCTCAGTGGTCATGTGACCAGGTGGGTGTGGCTAATAACATCACTCACATCGATGGGCACTTCGCCTTGGCTGTTGCAATGTAATAAGGGTTAACAGAGAAGCAGTTTCTGTAAGCAGGGCAATACAGATTAGGCTAGGAACATGATCAGAATGTTTCCTTCCTGCCTTCCTTACAGGATTAGCCCTGTAAAGTGGAAAAAACAAAAGGAGATTTCTTCCAACAACCAGTTCTCTGAACTGCTTAGAAAGTTAACAATCGGTTCTCCTGAATAAGTGCGAACAGGCTGAATCCCACCACTCTTATGATTGCATTTTGGCCTTCCTGTGGATGTCCCTGATGTAGTCATTTGTTTGTTTGTGGATGGTTCATTACGACTGTTTCACAAAACCAAAACCTAGAGTAGATGTAACCATGCTTTCTAACCTTAATTGTAAACCATGTTTTATTGCAAATCATAAATAAAGGCCATAGGTTTATATTGTTGGGGTTCCTGATATAGGAAACTATTAAAACTTCTCAACCCATGCAGATGGCCTAAGCCAGTGGTTCTCAACCTTCCCAATGCTGTGACCTTTTAATACAGTTCCTCATGTTGTGGTGATCCCCCAACCATTAAATTGGTGTCTCAGTTCCTAAGACCATCAAAAATACATGTTTTCCAATGGACTTAGGCGACCCTTGTGAAAGGGTCATTTCCCCCCCAAAGGGTTCTCGACCCACAGGTTGAGAACTACTGGCCTAAGCCATAATTTAACTGAATAAAGAAGAAAAAAAAATGCAACTTTGTATTTTTTGTGATTAAGTCCTTTGATGGTTAAGTCCAGTGGGCCCCAACTTTTCCAGCTTTGTGGATTGACAGCAGCAGCAGCAATGCCGAGTAGGGGGAGGGGATGCTCCATGCCAGGACTAAGAAATGCAACTCTGTTCTGACCCACACTTGTACATCCAGAAATGAAAGCCAAACAGAATGTTCAAAGGAATGTTTTTTATCAGTCCCGGCTCTTGCTGGCTGTGAGCCCAAAATAAACACAGATAATTGCTCTGGCAAAAGTCCTAACTGATAAATTGCTACAAAACAGGATTATATAAATCAAGTCACTTATCCAAGTGGGCGTTTCTCGATGTTTGCACGCGAACAGGGAATGAAACGGAACGGAATGGAACATTGACTTCTGCAACCAGGGCGTGGCACCAGCAGTCTCTATATACTCAGATGAAGATCCCAATGAGCAACAGCTGCTCGCAATCATCTCCTGTAGTTACTCCTTTGTCTTTTACGCTGAGTAGACCTAAGCCTGCGTGCATCCTGATACAACTCCCAGATGCTTTCAGGAACATTCCATTTGATCCAATGCTCTGCCGCCATCTGGTGACCAACCAGTCTCTCCTCGCCCTGCTCGGAGTCGACACCCTGTCCAGGATCCTCCACCTCCTCCAAGGCCAACTCATAAGACCCCTTGCTGTCGGAGTCTGGCGGCAGCTCCAACGGCTCCTGACGGGCCATAACACAACTCCATTTTCCCATGGCTTCCATGGCCTGGTTCCAAGCAGGTTGCAACCCAATACCGGGTTGTGGCCTAGAGGTTGGGGACCTCTGATCTAGTCCTAAGGCCAGCAGACTCATTAATGATGGTGCTTTAGGATTTATTTTACTATGACAAGAAGGTAGAGGAAAATGCTGTGGTTATTTATTTCTCCTCATACCCAATCCTCCAATTAGTCTGTGATCTCCAAAACATCTTTGCTTTTGAAGCTGACAAGAAGAAACATAGAGGATGCTCTCTCTTTTCTTTTTAACTCTGGCCATCCCACTGAAGTCATAGCACCATTTGTACCATGACATTTTCCATCCCAGTGACGCCCATGAGATAAATTGTAATAGTTGTGTCATAAAACAAATGCCGGGTCAGTGTCGATGTGCTTCTCCAGGTGGAGGACTAAGTTGATAAGATATTATCTTCTCTTAAGAATTATTGGAGACAAGGAAGTGAAGGAGGAACAAACATCTGGAATTAGATGCACCTGAGAAACCCTGAGAGGATTGGTACTCTCTCACTCTGGAAGAAGAAGCTATAGATCTCATTGGCTGAGGAGTCAGTTGGCAGGTGTAAGAGAGGAATCTTTTCAGTTATGACCTTCATGCATTGAAATTTCTTGGCTCTGGAGGTAATTCCCCCACCTTCTTGGTCTTCTAGAAGAGCCTCAAACCCTGGTTTTGTCTTGGAGATGTCAGGCCTGCAGACATCTTTTCTTTTGGATCTTTGGCCTGCCACACTTTCTATTATTCTACTACGCATTTTCTATTGTGGGAAAATGGGAGGGGGAATTGTAAGGAGTGAGATTCAATGCAGCCATAACAAAATTCTTTCTACAAAGCTAAGGTCATCCTTTGTCTTTGAACCTCTGCACCGGACCAGAACTGGATGGGTGGACTTGCCAGCATGGCAGTGGGAGATTGGACCATGTGATGGACTTGTGGGTGTGGGGGCCAGATCTTCAACTTTCAACTAGGTGGAGAAAACCAGGAAGCTTTCAGATTCAGGTTTTCCCAGATGTGCCAACATGACTCTCTTAATAAATTTGAGCAATACTTTGCCTTTTGACTCTGATTTACTTTTGGATGCTATTTGGAACCCTGGCATTGGACTTTTGTGGGCGCACTTTTTTGTGGAGGTTGATGGTGGAGGAAGAAACAAGATCCCACCTCCATACCACTCATGTACTTGGTTCCTAGATACCTGAGGGTCAGTCACAGAGAAGAAGGGGTCAATTTAATCTCCAAAGCACCTGGCGGCAGGAAAAGAAATAAAGGATGAAAGTTCATTTAAGAGAGATCCAACTTAGAACAAAGGACAAATTCCTGATAGTGAAATCAATTAATGAAAGGAATGGATGGCCTCCAGAAGCTGTGGGTGCTCGGGGTTTAAGATCTGATTGGACAGCCATTTGTCTGGAATGATATAGGCAGAGGATTGGACTAGAAGAGCTCCAAGGGATCTTTCAAGCCTATTATTCCATGTTCTATGTTTTAACTAGGGTTGGGCTTCAAAATTTTTAGCAAGGGGTTCTTTTCCCAGTTGTCGGGTGGGCATGGCCATGGTGGGCCATGTCAGCCTCCTGCACCACAGCCAGTGGGGGGGGGTGTTGCCCTCCTTGGGCTCCAGAGGATTTTCTTGAGCCCCCAGCAGGTGAAAACTGTTTCCCAAGCTTCGGGTGCCCTCTGGAGGCTAGAAACAGGCCCATTTTCAGCCTTCCTGAACTTTTATTGGGCCCGTTTTTTGCCCTCCCCGAACTTCCGTGCACGCCCTGCACTTACCTACATCTAAAATAGGCCATGTGTGGATTCCTGGGAGGGGAGAGGCCAGCCAAGAGTGGGATTTGGAGGTTCTCCAAATTGCATAGAATCTTAACTGAAGATTCTCCCAAACTCCTGTGAACCCCCAGCAGCTCACCTCTAATTTTAACTAACTTACACTATCTGTAGAATATCTATCTATCTATCTATCTATCTATCTATCTATCTATCTATCTATCTATCTATCTATCTATCTATCTATCTATCTATCTATCTATCATCTATCATCTATCATCTATCATCTATCATCTATCATCTATCATCTATCATCTATCATCTATCATCTATCATCTATCATCTATCATCTTCCACCTTTATTATTTTTGCAAATAATTCAAGGCAGCAAACATATTCAACAGAGGTTTTCAAGAGTGGTTTCTTAAAGAGAAAAATGACATTTGTCTTGAACAAAAAAAGTAGAGTTTGCCATGCACTAATCCTTGAAAAATGTCAAAATGGTGGTGATGAAAGTTGTGGAATTGCAAAGTGGCAGTGACATTTCACGTCTTTCCCTGTGACAGCCTCTTTTGAATAGCCCTCATCAAGTAGAAGTCAGACCCCAGTATCGCTTACCCAATTGTACAGTTGTCATTTCCATTTTTATGATATCTTCTCTGAAACCTGAAAAATGCAAACCCCCAAAAGCAAAGGATTTAATCATATCTTATGAAGGAATGCTCAGAGGGTGAAGGATTAAAACAATGTGTTGTCTGAAATTACACAGGGCCAACTGGCTGTGCACTATGGCGCATAAACTCTGTGTCTAAAACTATGATATTCAACCACCAGATGGCAGCAAGGAGTTGGAGATTTCACTGGCTCTTTGGTACCATCTAGTTGTCATTTTTTTAAATTACATTTTTACTTTTTTAAAATCACTACCAAGAAGAAAAATATAACACGAATAAAGAAATACATGTAGGAAGTTAGCACCCACCCCTCTCCTAGGAAAATGAAATATTCTAGGAAATATTAAAAAGACAGAATATTATATTTCCTGGATAATAAATGGAGAAACATGTTTTTTTAGGCAAGAAGCATAAAAATAATAGTGTCACGGCAGCCTCCCTCAGTAACCAAAAAGGAAACCACTCAACTCCATTTTTGTAGAATTAAGAGTACTTTTACTGGTCATGAGTAGATAGCAGAAAGGCAAAGCAAGATCTGAGGCAAAAGCGCGCATAATCATAGACATCAATATGTGACCCAACCCCCTTCCCTTGGTAACCCCATCCCATAGTCCAATCCATATACCTCACAGGTGTCATGTGGGATACATCTTCAAAAAACATCATCAGGTTGGTATGCCGGATAGTTGGCTTTGGCAGCAAATCCTCTATCTGAAGCATGTGCAGTAGATGGTGAGAACAACTCCCTTTTTACAGTCACTCCTGCACTGAACACTTCCCCACCCAAATACCATACCTCCCCCTCCTCGTTTCAATGGCAGCTGAAAGCAAGCAGCAAAACAGAAGCTGACAAATAGCCCCCACCCTCTTCAATAGCGCACAGTAGATGTCATAATATCATCAATACATACTATCTCTCAGGTGTGCAGTTAAACAGGAACTTCTGTGTCTATGAAGATTCTCAGTCATCCAGGTCATGGTTGTCCCAAAGGTGCTTTTCTTTCTTTTTTTTCCAAGAGGTAACTGGACTTTCTGGTTTTTCTTTGAAGACGTTTTGCTTCTTCGATGAGACATGAACCATCATCAAAGAAAAACCAGACAGTCCAGTTACCTCTTGAAAAAACACCTTTAGGAACTTCTTTTATTTATCTGAAAAAATATTCAGATGTCATGATGAATCTTTATCTTTAAAAATCAGAATTGTGTGTTCTCTGTGACGTTCTATGGAAACTAAAGTTGTGCTCAGAAAAAAAAAGATAGAAAGTGTTCTGACCCCCCCTCGTTCCACACCAAAGCACACTCAGAGCCAGAGATAAATTACGGCATTTAATTAACAGACAAACAGGTCATTGGCAGCAACCCAAACACAGATAAAACTTGGCAGCAATCCAGCCTGCCAAGCTCATACAAAGTTCTCTGACAATCGATTCTGTGTTGACTTCTGCAAAGAGGGGCATGTGCACAAGTAGCATTTTTATAGCCTGGAGAAGAGCCTCATGACCACCAGCTGAGTGCAATCACCTCCTGTAATTGCGTAATTGTTCCTGACACCTATTAGCTCTTCAATGGCATGCATCCAGGAACAACTCACTACTGGCTTCCGGCTCACTCGCCCTTGTCTCCTCCCCACTGGTCCAAGGCTCAGGTGCCTTCTGGTGGCCAACCAGTCTCTATGTGCCCTGCTCAGAGTTGGAACCTTGTTCAGGGTCCTCCACATCCTCCAGAGCTGACTCAGAAGGACCTTCGCTGTCGGAGCCGGGTGGCAGCTCCAATGGCTCCTGCTGGGCCACAACAGAAAGGATATTGATGCTTTGGAATATATTGAAAACATGTTTCGTTTCATTTCATTCGTTTATTAGTTTTGTATGCCGCCCACTCCCAAAGGACTCCGGGCGGCTCACAATGAAACGGGGGAGGGAATAAATAAGACAATACAAACAATATTAAAATACACAACAGTCACAAATGAAGCGGGGCTGGATACTTCAACAGCCCCCAGCATGCCGGAACAGCCAGGACTTGGTAGCTTTACGGAATGCCAGGAGGGTAGTAAGGGTCCAGATCTCCATGGGGAGCTCATTCCAGAGGGCCGGAGCAGCAACAGAGAAGGCTCTCCCCCGGGGGGTCGCCAGCCGACATTGGCTGGCAAATGGGACCCAGAGAAGGCCGAGCCTGTGAGATCAAATCGGTCTTTGGGAGGTAATTGGCAGGAGGCGGTCTCTCAGGTGCCCAGGTCCGATGCCATGCAGGGCTTTATAAGTAATAACTAGCACCTTGAAGTGAGTCCGGAGACCAATGGGCAGCCAGTGCAGCTTGCGGAGGATAGGTGTAACGTGGGTGTACCTTGGTGCACCCACAATCACTCGCGCGGCTGCATTCTGGACTAGCTGAAGTCTTCGAACACTCACATGTTGGAGAATATCATAGATAGCCAGACACAACATGGAAAGAGCTATCTCTCTGGATAAATCTATAGTTTTGCTGTTAAAAAACGGAAGGAAAGAATAGAAGAGAATGACTATTAGCAGTGTGGAAGGACTTGATTACAATGGTGATAGATGCATCTGTTGGAAGATCTGAAAAGCCAGTCTGAGGACTGAGAACATTCTGGAGAAGGTTTATCTATGGCAGTGATGGCTAACCTTTCTTGGCTCGGAAGCTGAAAGCGTACGCATGAGTGTGATAGCAAGCATGTGCCCATACCCATAATTCAATCCCCCGCACGCCTCATGCATGCATGCATGCATGACCCACACACACACACTGCCCCAGTCCCTATGCATACATGCATGAACCCCTGCCCTCCTGAAGCCTGCGGAGGGTGAAAACATCCTCATACACACACCCCGGAGGCCCCTTGGAAGCCGGAAATAGCCCATTTCCAAACTTCCAAGTAGGCCCATTTTTTGCCCTCCCCAGGTTTTGGAGGATTTCCTGAACCTGGAGAGGGCAAAAACAGCCTCCCTTGGCCCTTTGGAAGCCCTTTGAAGGCTGAAAATCAGCTGGCCGGCATGCACATGTGCGCTGAAACTCACCTAGCACAATGGCTTGCGGGCCCTCAGAGATGGCTTCACTTTCCACCTCTGGTATACTTGCCATAGGTTTCCCATCATGGATCTATGGGATCACTAAGAGGTGACTGGCATCTAATCAATAAGTCAATGAATGCTTCCTGGTAGCTCATTTTTGCTACAGGTACTCCTTGACTTACAACCACAAGAGAGCTCAAACTTTCCATTGCTAAGCAAATTGTTAAGAGAGAGTTTAGTTTTTAATGACCTTTCCTGGCCCTATTGTTAAGTGAATCATTGCAGTTGTTCAGTTAATCTGGTTTCCCCATTGATTTTGGAGAGATCACAAAAGATGACCAAGTGACCCCGGGACAAGTGTCATAAATATGAACATATTTATAATTATATTTATAATTATAATGTTTTATAATTTAAAATGGTCACTAAATAAATGGTTATAAATCAAAGACCACCTGAATTCCCTATAAGAGGAAAAGGATGGGAAAGACAGGGGAAAGGAAGGAGAAAGGAAATAAATCTAAGAAATGCCTTGTAAAATTTAATAGGAACAGAATGCAGGCAAAGTTCCAGCCTTCACATTATTTTTCCAATACAACACAGATCCCTTGACTTCATCAGATAGGTTAAAATAGAATGTCTACCCTATGTAGGAACCACTGTCTGTATTTTGACTGCCGTCCAACTCATTCCAAGTTATAACTTCAGTGTCAGATTAAATGACCTGATGTTCTGCTTTCAGCACTCACACGCACCAATTTGCTTTAATTAATTTTCTCTAAGCGATAATAATGCTATTATAAAATCATAGCAAGAAGACAAACAGCTCCATTACCTAGTACAGTGAAGTTGTTTCACTTAAACAAACATTCCCATTAATGTTGCATGCAAAAGAATCCCTCAACTTGGCATGCAGCATAAAAGCACTACTACAACCCCGGGCAGCTGCTCACCTGAAACTCTTATGCCACTAATATTTAAAATGGCTGGAATGAGACTTAATAACATGTATTCCAACGAAATTCAGGGGAATATTTTAATACCCACCGAGAGCATTTACAAAGGTGGAAATTTAAATGCAAGGATAATTATGGCACAAAGTGGTAAAGAGAAGTGGTGTATTAGAAGCCCATTTTGTAGCTCCACAATGTTATACACACTGAGTGCATGCTGTGTAGCAAAAAAAAAAAAAGACTTTTTAAAAAGAAGAGTTGTTTTTATACTAATATGCAAAATAGCGCTTTCAGAGTAGAGCTCAGAAATATTTCAGTTCAAATATTCCAGATATCCAGTTCAGATATTCTGCAGAATTTATAATGAAAAACTTTGCAGTATCTGGAAAAAAGGAAAAAAAATAGATCCAGGAAACCTCAGATCTGTCAGCCTGACCTCAATATCAGGGAAGATTCTGGAAAATATAATCAAGCAGCAAATCAGTGAACACCTAGAAGCAAACAAAGTAATAATCAAAAGCCAACATGGGTTTGTCAAAAACAGATCATGCCAGTCTAATCTGCCAGCATTCTTTAACAAAGTGACAAAATTAGTAGAGGAGGAATGCTGTTGATATAATTTACTTTGATTTCAGTAAGGCATTTGATAAAGTAGACCATAACCTACTACTAGATAAAATAGAAAAATGTGGGTTAGGCAGCATCACTACCAGATGGATTTGTAACTGGCTGACCAACTGCACTCAACTTGTAGTCCACAATGGAACTGCATCTACATGGAGGGAAGTATGCAGTTGAGTACTGTAAGACTCTGATAAGGCCCAGTACTCTCCAACATTTTCATAAATAATTTGGATGAAGGGATAGATGGGAAACTCATCAAATATGCAGATAACACCAAGCTGGCAATAATAGCTAAAACTCCAGAAGATAGGCTTAAGATACAGAAGGATCTTGACAGACTTTAACATTGGGCACTATCTAACAAAATGAAATTCAATGGTGAAAAATGTAAGGTTCTATATTTAGGCAAAAAAAAAATGCACAGGTACAATATATGTGGTACCTCGCTCAATAGTAGTATCAGTGAGAGAGATCTTGGAGTCCTAGTGGACAACCATTTAAATATAAGCCAGCAGTATGCAGCAGCTGCTAAAAAAAGCCAACACAGTTCTAGGCTCCATAAACAGAGGGATAGAATCAAGATCACATGAAGTGTTAATACCACTTTATAATAGCTTGATAAGACCACACTTGCAATACTGCATCCAGTTTTGGTCGCCATGATATAAAAAAAAATGTGGAGACTCTAGAAAGAGTGCAGAGAAGAGCAACAAAGATGATTAGGGGATATGAAGAATTTTTGCAGGAACTGGGTATGTCTAGTTTAATGAAAAGAAGGACTGGAGTGACATGATAGCAGTGTTCCAATATCTCAGGGGCTGCCACAAAGAAGAAGCAGTCAAGCTATTTTCCAAAGCACCTGAGGGTAGGACAAGAAGCAATGGGTGGAAACTAATCAAGGAGAGAAGCAACCTAGAACTAAGGAGAATTTTTCTGACAGTTAGAACAATTAACCAGTGGAATAGCTTGCCTCCAGAAGTTGTGAATGCTTCAACACTGGAAGTTTTTAAGAAGATGTTGGATAACCAGTTGTCTTAAGTGGTGTAGGGTTTCCTGCCTAGGCAGGGGGTGGAATAGAAGACCTCCAAGGTCCCTTCCATTATTCTAAAAAAAAACCCAAAATCTTCAGAATGTGGTTGTCAGCCTCCGCTTTGCTACTGCTTCGGCTGCCATTGAAATGGGGGGGGGGATGGTATTTGGGAGGGGAATCATTGTTGTGCTAGAGGAAGTTTCTAGACTCTGAACTGACCACCTTACTGCGCATGTGGAGGAGGAGTGTTTCCCGCCAAGGCCAACGGTCCAGCATTCCATCCTGGTGATGCCTTTCGAAGTTATCTCACACCTGACATTTGGGAGAATTATGATTGGACTGTGCACGGGATGCCAAGGGGAGGGGAATGAATTATGCAATATATTATTCGCTTTCGCAACTAATTAACCAGACTTAACTTAGTTTTGCAACTGTTCGTTTATAATTAGTAAAAGTACACTTGATTTCAACAAATGGAGTCTAGTGGTTTTCTTTCCTGATTACTGAATGAAGAAATGCTGACAATAAGCTAAGTCTCATTTTTCACCCAACCCAGAGCTACAACCTACAGAGGGGGGTGCCCTCACAAGAAGAAAAGAAATGTCTTTGCATGTGAGTGACCAAGAAGAAGATGAGGGGGTGATGGCAGGATCAACTTTAACCGAAAGGCTGGCTGGGCTAAGAGTGGAAGACCCTGTTGTTCGTCCCAGATGGACTTTGAATGTGGGACAAAAAGAGGAGTCGGAGGAATTGGATGCTGGAGTCACGAGAAGGAGATCAAAGAAAAAGTCAGCGGATTGGGGTGACTCTGGGGAAGAGGATTACAAGCTTCCCCACACCATGAGACTCCTCGAAGAAGCTTGGTCTGAACGCAAAAGCCATGAAAGAGCAGTGGAAAGGGAGCCGGCTGAAGATCTTGAGCAAAGGTACTCGATGCATAGTTTAAGGGAGGGTGAAGAAGCCAAGGGGGCTTGGGCGCAAGAAAACCCAGAACCAGCCTTCCCCCCCTCCAGCTAGGGCCGCTCAGAGAGCAGGAGGGGCCCTCAGGTGACACCGAATGGCAAAAGTCCCTCCCTTAACCGTAAAATATGATGGTGACCCTAAAAGTTTAGGACTTTTTATCATTCAGGTCTGGAATTATATGGAAATCTATGGGCCTGATTTAGAGACAGATGAAATGAAAGTAAGGATGGTGTTAATGTCCTTAGAGAAGAAGGCAACGGAATGGATGGTGGGCCTACACAAATGCAATTCTCCTCTCCTGAGGAATTTAATGATTTTATGGCAGCCATGAAGAGGAGATTTGATGACCCATTGAGCGAGAGATGCGGGCACCTGAAATTTATGGCTCTGAAGCAGGGAAATAAGTCGGTGCCAGATTATGTCCAGGAATTTCAACAGTTGTCAGCCTATATGAGGGGGTGGTCAGAAGACGCTTTGCTGGATCAGGGATTGAATGAAAAAATATACCAGCAGTGCATAAACAAACGCATTCCCCGCCGGGTAACTGCTTGGTATGAACACGCGGCAGACCTTGAGTTGGAAAACAGCTTTCAACTGCCCCCTTGGCTATTTCCAATTTCGTGTGATGCCGTTTGGCCTACAGGGGGCGCCTGCATTCTTCATGCAGTTAATTAATGAGGTGTTACATGACCATCTTTACAAAGGCGTTATCGTATATTTGGATGATATCCTTATTTACAAGGAAACACGTGAGGAACACGTAAAGCTGGTTCGTACCATGCTGAAAAAACGTTTGCTTTACGCCAAATTATCCAAATGTGAATTCCATCAGGAGAAGATTGACTACCTTGGCTATCGTATCTCCCACGCGGGTGTTGAGATGGATCCCGCTAAAGTAAAAGCAGTCACTGAATGGGAGGCCCCTCGTACAAGCAGGCAATTGCAAAAAAATTTGGGGTTTGCCAATTTCTATCGTCAGTTCATCCCCTCTTTTGCTAAAATAGCTCTTCCCATAACTAACCTTTTGAAGTCCAAAGGTGAGGTGAAACCCAAACCTAGCAAGCCATTGGATTGGACCATGGAATGTCAAGCTGCCTTTGAGAAGTTAAAACAGCTTTTTGCAGAGGAACCGGTCCTCAAGCACCCGGACATGGACGCACCTTTTGTGGTTCAAGCTGATGCCAGCAACATGGCAGTGGGGGCCGTACTGCTTCAAGCCAATAGTCAAGGTAACTTACAACCCTGTGCATACACCTCTCGCAAACTAACTGAACGGAGAGACATTGGGCCATTTGGGAGAAGGAGGCGTTTGCTGTTCGTTGGGCTTTGGCCACTTGGCGCCATTTTCTGGAAGGCGCCAAACACCCATTCGAGGTGTGGACTGACCATAAAAATTTGGAAGCTTTGAGAACTCCCAGAAGACTTTATCCTAAATGGATGCGCTAAATGGATGCGCTAAGCTCAGCATTTCAATCGTTTTAATTTTACCCTGAAATACATTCCAGGGAGTAAGAATTTTATGGCTGATGCTTTATCGAGGCTTCCTCAGTACAACTGTTCTAAATTCAGCGTGGTTCAGCCTGTCTTCTCCATGACGAGCCTAACTGCTCCAGTTGTAACTAGGAATCAGGAACACTCTAAAGTGGAGATGTCCCAGGACTTTCTTTCCAATCTCAAGAAAGCCCTCCCTGATGATGATTGGTTCCAACAGCACGTGAATGAATGTACTATGAGGGATGAGTTGCCCTGGATTGGGGCAAAACTTTACGTTCCTGTGTCTCTTCGATTAATTGTTCTTCAGCGAGCTCATGATTCCTGACTGGCAGGGCATTTTGGGTTCATAAAAATGCTCCATCTCATCAAGAGACAGTTTTGGTGACCTTCTTTGAAAAAGGACATTGAATGTTATGTTGCCAGTTGTCCCATTTGTGCTGCTGCTAAACACCCACCAAGGAAACCGCAGGGACTGCTCCAGGCTGTAGCTTGCCCTGTCGCCCCGTGGAAGGAGATCTCTATGGACTTCATCGTCAAACTTCCTGAGAGTCAGGGGCACACTGTTATCTGGGTTGTTACCGACTTGTTCTCCAAGCAACTCCATTTCATCCCTTGCTCCAAGATTCCTTCTGCTAAGACTCTTGCTAAGATGTTCATCTCCCACATTTACTGCTTACCTGGGATGCCCGACCGCATCATTTTGGATAGAGGTGTGCAGTTCACCTCCATATTCTGGAAAGAGTTTCTGAAGCGAATTGGCTCCACCCAGGGCTTAAGCTCTGCCCACCACCCTCAGACTAATGGGGCTTGTGAGAGGATTAATTCTGTTCTGGAACAATATTTACGTTGTTTCATCAACTACCAACAAGATGATTGGGTGGATTTGTTGCCGCACGCGGAGGTAGCTTATAATAATTCTGTGCATAGCAGCACTGGCTTCACCCCTTTCCGTGTGGTGTTTGGCCAGGATTTTGTGCCGGTTCCTCGTGAGCCACCCCAAGTATCGTCTCTGTCTGAGTGGAGTGATTGCCTTCTGCGCGTTTGGCCTTTGGCTCTCTGAACTTTGGATGCTGCGCATTGCGCCCATAAGAAACAGGCTGATAAGAAGTGGACTAAGCTGTGTGATTACAAGGTTGGTGATCAAGTTTACTTGTCCACCAAGTTTCTTCAAACTTCACAAAAGACAAAGAAGTTGGGCCCTAAATATGTTGGCCCTTTTCCTATTATCAAGATCATCAATCCTGTTTCTGTTCGGCTGCAGCTGCCTAAACACCTCAACCGGGTTTACCCTGTTTTTCATGTTAACCTCATGAAACCTGTCTGCACTTCATTGCTGCATCCACCTGCTCCTCCACCTCCCACTCCGCTTTTGATTGACGGTGAACAACATTTCAAGGTTCGTGAGATTTTGGACTCTCGTAAATGCCGGAATCGTGTCCAGTACCTGGTGGCTTGGAAGCATTTTTCCCCCTCTCACGCAGAATGGGTGGATGGGTCCCATGTTCGGGCCCCTCAGTTACTCCACAAGTTCTATTATTCTTATCCTGACAAGCCCTGATTTGGCCAGTTCCTGACAATTTTTTTTCTTCTCTCTTTTCTCTCTCTCTCTCTCTCTTCCTCCCCCCTTTTCCCCTTTTCATGTCTTGTTGTTCATCAGTTTGTTTGTGCTTTGTCGTTTCTTCAGGTCTCACCGCCTTTTTCTGGATGTCAGCCTCCGCTTTGCTACTGCTTCGGCTGCCATTGAAATGGGGAGTGGGGCATGGTATTTGGGAGCGGAATCATTGTTGTCCTGGAGGAAGTTTCTAGACTCTGAACTGACCACCTTACTGCGCATGTGGAGGAGGAGTGTTTCCCGCCAAGGCCAACGGTCCTGCAACGGTCCAGCATTCCATCCTGGTGATGCCTTTCGAAGTTATCTCACACCTGACATTTGGGAGAATTATGATTGGACTGTGCACGGGATGCCAAGAGGAGGGGAATGAATTATACAATATATTATTCGCTTTCGCGCCTAATTAACCAGACTTAGCTTAGCTTTGCAACTGTTCATTTATAATTAGTAAAAGTACACTTGATTTCAACAAATGGAGTCTAGCGGTTTTCTTTCCTGATTACTGAATGAAGAAATGCTGACAGTGGTCAAAAGAAGTGGTCAATGAACCAGGCTGTGACAGTGTGATCAAATCTTTGCATGCTGCAACGAAAAAACAAATGCCATTTTGATCAAATTATCAGAGTCACCCTTTTGATTTTGTTGAATATAGTTTGGTCTAGTAATTAAGCCATTTGACTGGAAGTGAATTCTAATCCAACCTTAGGAATGAAGGGGTGAATGACTTTGGACCTGTCTCAGCCCACCAAAACTCAACTCACAGAATTGTTGCTTTGGGAAAAAACAGATGGATGAAGGAATACATGTAGTCTTTGATCCAACAGTGACCTTGATGACACAGATAAGCCTCCACATGACCTTAATGACTAACTAAAAGAATGCAATTGACCAGCTGTCTGCAAGGAGCCTAAATCCTTCTATTCCCCACCATCTGATCAGAGCTGAAGAAGCTTCCTGGATGGGAAGCAAAATGTATTCAAAGCAAAACCAGAAAGTCCAGTTTCCTCTTGAAAAAATTACCTTTGGGACAACCATGACCTGGTGGACAGAATCTCCATAGACAGGTAGTCTTTGACTCCAACAGTTCATTTAGTGACCATTTGAAGTTAGAACAACACTGACTTTTTCACAATTATGACTGTTGTGGCATTCCCATGATTTACATAATTTACATTTGGCTGATTGACAGCTGTTTCATATTTATGACAGTCGCAGTGTCCCAGGGTCATGGGATTATCTTTTGAGAACTTCTGACAAGCAAAGTCAACAGGGAAGCCAGATCCACTTAACAACTGGATTATTAACCTAAGATGATTCACCTAACAAATGTGACAAGGAAAGTCGTAAAAAGGGGCAAAATTCATTTAACAAATTTCTCACTGAGCAACATAAATTTTAGGCTCAATTGTGATCATAAGTTGAGGACTAGCTGTGTTAGTTTTGTTTGCTGCCTTAAGTTATTCATCAAAGCGATAAAAGTAGGATAAAAAAAAATAATTTTAAAAATGACTGTAGGTACACAAAGTCTACTGTGAACATCATTACAATTTTAACTTGCAATTAAGCATTTGGCTTCCTTCCTTCTGGAGGGAAAAAGAAAAAACCACAACCACGCCTCCCTCTTGCCCAAATCCTGGGCAAAGAGCACAAAAGCAAAATTATGTTTGTTTTGCCCAGCAAAGTACCTTTTGTAAGCTGCTAGAGTTGAGCGATGCTTGAGAGGTGTAAATGCCTCCTTCGAATTCATTTTAAAAATGCACACCACACTCACCAGCTTAGAGGGGGCTTAATTACAATCAATGGAATAATTAAAGGGGAGGGGTGTGCACTACGGAACAGAAATGAATAGGAAGCATATGCGTAAGTGCACCTTTGGGCAAATGCATTAGAAGCACAAGACTGTCATTACCCCTCTCAAATCACATCTCTATTTGCTTACGTGCCCAGGAAAGGAATACCTACAGCTTTTGAATGCAAATCCTGAATTGTATTGATACTAGATCATGGGATTTTTGTTGTTGTTGTTGTTGTTGTTGTTGTTGTTGTTGTTGTTGTTTTCTGAGCATCTGTTATCCCAAGCATGAAGAACTGCTCTGTACATATTATTTATATTAAAATTAACAAGAGCTTCCTGAGCTTTAAGTATCATCACTCTTCTGCCTGTCTGTCTGTCTGCCTGTCTGTCTGTCTGCCTGTCTCTCTGCTGTGTGTTTCTATCTCTCTGTGTTTGTCTGTCTGTCTCTCTCTATGTCTGTCTTTCTGTCTGTCTGTCTCTCTTTTTCTCTGTCTCTGAGTGTGTCTCTGCCTCTCTATGTCTCTCTGTCTGTCTCTCCCTCTCTCCCTCTCTGTCTCTCATTCTGTCTCTCTGTCACTGTCTCTCTCTGTTTGTCTCTCTCTCCATTTGAAGACTATAGGTGATACTCATTTTCATAAGCTGCTAGAGTTAAGTGGTGCTTGCAAGCTGTAGTGGTACTTCATCAGCTAGTATTCAAAGTTTTAATGTCACTGAACTAAAAGACTTACAATTGGTCCTTCAGATTGCAGCCATTCCAATATCCCTGTGGCCACATTATTATGATTTGGGGTGTTTGACTAGACTACTATCACCCATTTATGATGATCACAATGTCCCCGATCATGTGTTTGCAACAAAGTCAATGGAGAAGCTGGCAGAAAGTTTCAAGTCATATCACGTGATAGTGCACTTAATGACCGTGCATGATTCACTTAAGGACTGCAACCAGAACTGCTGAAACTGCTGTCATAAATTAGCAGGGTCAGGTGATTTTCCACTTTATGACTGTCATTTAGTGACAGAGTCAGGGTTCCAATTATTACAGGTCTGCAAAAAAATCATTTTCAAGAGCTGTTTTGGTTATTCCATGTAATCTTTATGTTTTTGGGTGCGCTGAATCCGAAAATGACCTCCATTTTGTCATAGGACATCACGTTTCCTGACAATTTTGGTAGCTATGTTAAATAAGACAATACCTCAAAATAAATGGAAATAGACTTATAAAATTAAAGTTTTATTACAATATTTTCATGAAAATCCTTTTTGAACTGAAATGAGTTCACCTACACACACTAAACTCAATTCTTCTTCCTTGTGTGGCTCCTCTTGGTGCATTTACGCTTGTGAGTAGCATCTGGAATGTCTCTCTGAAGCATCCAACAGTAGTCTGCCATCATTGTAATGCTCCATTTTCCCTGGTATCTCCTTTCCATCTCTTTAATGTCTTGGTGGAATCGTTCACCTTGTTCCTCACTCACAGCTCCCAAATTTTCAGGAAAGTAGTCAAGGTGGGACTGGAGGAAATGCGCTTTCAAACTCATCAGGCAACCAAAACTTGAAATGCTTTCAGCATTCTTTTTGTAGTGAGGATCTTTGTTGTTGCCTAAAAATTTATGTACAACTTCTTTAAATGCAACCCACCCTTCTTTTTGAGAATCCATCATGGTATTGACAAACTCTTGATCAACTATAAGCCTTCTAATGTCTGGTCTGACGAACACACCTTCCTTCAATTTTGCCTCCAACAGGCATAGAAACTTGGTGACTAAGTATTTGAAGCATTCTCCATCTCTTGGAAGTGACTTTGCGAATTGCTTCATCAATCCCAATTTTATGTGGAGAGGTGGTAGAAGAACTTTATGGGAAGGTACCAAAGTTTCTTGGAGGACATTTTTTTCACTGACTGTTAGCACCCTCGGCTGCCAACTCTTCTTGGTCCAGTGATTTTGTCAGTCTTAACTGTCCCATAGACACAGAAAACAAGGGTATTTGGTATACTCAGCTTGTTGCCCAAGTAGCATGCACAAGACCTTCAAGTCCCAACACACTTGCCAACCATGGTCTTCATATTTAAGTTTACGAAGAACCAATTCCAAGTTCTCGTAGGTTGCCTTCAAGTGTACGGAATGACCTACAGGTATGGAAGCATAAAAACTGTTGTGGAGTAAAACTACTTTGAGACTTCTTTTTGAAGAGTCTATAAAAAGATGCCATTGCTCTGAATCATATTGTATTTTAAATTGACCCATCAGACCTTCGACATTGATTCAATAAACCAACTTGTCTTCCTGAGTGAAGTAAGGAATGAATTCCTTTTCATGATGTTTGAACTATGAAGATAACACTCCTGGCAACAATAAATTCCTGCTTTTCAGCCTTGATCTGAGTAACTCAGTGGCAACTTTGGGAAGATTCAAGTCTCTTACCAAATCATTCATCTCCTCCTGAGAAAACAATTTTGGTCTTGTATCATCTTCAAAGTCAGAATTTGATTCGTCATCTGGTTCAGGTATGACTTCACCTTCATTGGAGATAGGTATCTCTTCCAAGGTAGCAGGGGGCTTGGGTACTGGTATATCTTTGCCATGGCGGATGGGATTAATTGCTGAGTGAAGATTGGGGTATGAAATGGAATGCTCCCATTTGGAATTAAACCCTTTCACATCGCATGAACAAAAGTAACAGTTATCACTATGGTTCTTTTGCTCTCGCCATACCATAGGAATCTCATAACGGAAAGATTTCTTACTCTTGAACCAGTTTCAGAGGTTCTCAACACACCGTTTGCACACTTTATGAGGCACCCAAACTTGATCTCCAATTTTTAGTCCAAAGTATGCAAAGTATACTTTTTCACAAAGTCTGTAATATTCTGCTGTTGCTTCAACACTGTATATTCACCACAGATGAACAGAAACTGTCTGGCGAATTAATACACTTTCGCGGAGCCATAACATAATGGTTGAAGAATGACGAGCTAACATGAATTGCGATAAAAAAGTGTGAATTGCCTAGAACCAAGAACCTGATGATGATTAGTGCACAAGTGTGGCATGCAGGAGAGAGCAGCTCTGTGTCTGTACACGAAATGTCACAGTACTGGCCATGCCCCCTGCACTGACCAGAGATGCTGCTATCTGCCCTGTGTCTGGATTCTTCAGGAAAGATTAACCCCTTCTATCATTAGAAGCTCAGACTTGAAATTTGCTTAGCTTATGTATATATTGCTGACCATCAGATTTACAGTGCTATTTTTTTTTTACATAACTCGGACAAACCCTTTAAGGTTTTTTTTTTGGCATTTTATATCTTAAATGCACTTATGTGAATTAATTAATAGTAATTTGGACTTTAAATTTGGTTAAAAACCTATAATATAAAAAATACCAATTTTTTTAAAAAAATGATAAATTTGAAGACAATTTTGCATGTTGTGGCAAATCATGACGTCTAGGAGTTTTTTCAATGTTTTATTTGTTTTCAACCCACAAAAATACATGGAAATTAGATGAAAATAATCAAACAGCTTTTTAGTTGCAGACCTGTGTACAATTTTAACTGAGAAGTGCAGTTAAAATTGTGCAGGAGGGAGAAGTGCAGGAGGGAGAAGTCCGATCATACAATCCCAGCCCCTCTGTGTCTAACCCACATTCTGACCCCAAACTTGGAACTTTCTTCTATCTGCACTACATGGCATGATAGTTCAAGCCAATATTGCTTCAGCACAATTTGTTTTTCCTCATAAACAAAGAGTGAAACTAGCCCATTCCATAAGCAAAATTGGTGCTGGCGTAATTATTCCAAGCTCTTTTCCTCTTGGTTCAGTTTTATTGGTCTCTACACATAATAATTGGCCTAAGCAAAGCATTTATTACTACTTTACAACATGTTTTGGATCACTGAAGACCTTATTAAATTAACACATCTACAAAAATAGTCTGTGATTAAGTGACTTTTGCAGAAAAAAATGGGCTTGTACCCTTCTTAATGCTGACATTGAGCCTTATGTCCAATTTGAAGCATCTTTTATTAATCTAGAATTGCTTGAACTACAGGCAAATGTTACAGAAATTAAACAGTCCACTTGCAACAAAGGGATTTCAATAGTCTGTGCTGTAAGACTTATTTTTTCCCCCTTTGCAAAGAATTGAAATTGGCACCATGGCGAGAAGCTGCATCTGCAAAACAGATTTTACAAACTTCTGTAATACTGCAATAACCTGCAAATATGATGTTTCTTTTTACACGGCAAAAGATAGGAGAAAAATAGTGCATTTCCATAGTGGTGCGGCTGAAATATATTGCTTTAAACTACCATATACGTTTCTTGATATGAATTCTGGAGTGGTGTGGTGGGATATTAATAATGTATGACTGTTATTGACAATCAGCATACCCGATGAAACAATTTTATAAGCACCAAAACATTTGCTGAATGAGTTCTTCTGCAATATTCTGACCATAACATCTATCAAAGCTGTAGGCACGGATTTATTCTTGCATTCCAATGATAATTTGGACAACTCTTTAGTGAAGGTCTTATTTGGCTGTAATTGCACCACTGTGTTGCAACACAGGAAACAATGCATCTGTTGCAAATAGTTTCCGCAAATACTTTTTGGCTTGGTTTCACTATCAAAACACAGCAGTCACTGCATTTCCTATATCAAGATACTCAAGCAATACCAACTTATGTCTGAATGATCACTTAAGTGAGCTACTACACTCTGGTCTATTTATGGCTCTCTTTGGAGAAGATAAGCTATTTGGAGAAGTAGGGACACAGTGGCTCAATGGCTAAGATGCTGAGCTTGTCGATCAGAAAGGTCAGCAGTTTGGCAGTTCGAATCCCTAGTGCCGTGTAATGGAGTGATTTCCTCCTACCTGTTATTTCTGCCAACCTAGCAGTTCAAAAGCATGTAAAAATGCAAGCAGAAAAATAGGGACCACCTTTGGTGAGAAGGTAACAGCATCCTGTGTGCCTTTGACATTTAGTCATACTGGTCACATAACTACAGAGACGTCTTCATACAGCGCTGGCTCTTCAGCTTTGAAACGGAGATGAGCACCACCCATACAGCTGGAAACTACTAGCAAATATGTGCGAGGGGAACCTTTATCTTTACTTTTTATTCCATAGCCAACATGCTGGAGAGCTATATATCAAGCATGCTGTCTGAGCAATTCTGTGAGTTGAAGACCATGGGTCTCAAAGTTGCCAAAGTTAAGGAACACTAGTTTAAAGTAGCATTTTCCTGAAGTCACTACATGGTTAACCAGTTTCAAAGCTCAATTTAGAGCACTGGTTATCATCTTTGAAGCCCTCAGTGGTGGAGCATCAGGATGCAACAGATAATGTCCCATTGAAATGGAATCTTCCCATCTATCAAGTAATCAAGAGGCGGCTTGTTGTGTGTCCCATTACCTGAAAAGTTACCTCAAACATTATAGATTAGGAGTGTCAAACTTGATTTCATGGAGGGTTGCCTCAGGGTTGTGTTTGACCTCGGTGGGGACAGGGTGGCTGTAGCAAGGGTGGGCATGGCCAGCTTGACATCACTTGTGTTGAGGGGGTTTGTGGTGGCCCGAGAGCTCTGCTGGTGAAAACGGGCTCCCTATCTCTGTTTTCAGCTGAGATTGCCTCCTGCAATCCTCTGCTACAAAAATGGAGCTTGGGAGGGCCATCCCGAGCTCCATTTTCACTGGTAGAAGCACCACAGCTGGTCCTTCGCTGTTTACAGGCAGCCCCATGGCCAGATCTAAGCACTGGATCCAGCACGGAAGCCTTGAGTTTAACATCCCTTTTATAGAAGGAAGATGATCTTGGAGAAAATCTCTCTCTCTCTCTCTCTCTCTCTCTCTCTCTCTCTCTCTCTCTCTCTCTCTCTCTCTCTCCCTCCCTCCCTCCCTCCCTCCCTCCCTCTCTCTCTCTGTGTGTGTGTGTGTGTGTGTGTGTGTGTGTGTAAAGGCAACGTAGCTCTGCATGCAATCAAACTACACTTGGAGAGGGATCTACACTTGAGGATGAAGTTTGAATTCCTCCCCCTCCCTCCGACCCACAAAAGTACCTTTTCCAGCAGTTTCAGAGAGGATTTCAACTCTGCTCTCGCCTGCCATCATGAAAAGAAAAAAAAATGTAAAAGGAAAAAGGCAAGAGCTGAGATCAGGCTGAGCTAGTTGCTGCCAGAGTCACCGTGTGGATGACTCGGCTTAACTGTTTAAAAAAAACCTCTAAAAAACGCCCTTTACAGGAGGCAGGGGAACAACGTGCCTCATTGCGTCAGGAATTTTTCGGCTTTTAACCCTTGCTTAGCTCTGCTCTCATCAGACTAGATGAGGCACCTCGTTCTCCCACCTCCTCCTGTAGAGGGCACTTTTTAGAGGCTTTTTTAAACAATTAAGCACTAAGCAGAGTCATCCACTGTGACTCTGGCAGCAACTAGCTCAGCCTGACCTCAGCTCTTGCCTTTTTCCTTTTACATTTTTTTTTCTTTTCATGATGAGAGTGGTGAGGCTCTGCCTCCCATGCCTCCCCTGACTGCATGTCCCTGCAGGCCGCCATGTGTCATCTTGAATAATCCCTACAGATTTATTTCTTGCCAATGAGAGAACCTGGCAGAAATGTAGAATCCTTCCAATGTCATGAAGAATTTAAAATCTAAGTCCAGCTGTTTGTTGCTTGGTAAATTTCTCATTTGGTATGGCATAAATCTCCTTTATGATCATTTCACTAGGCTAACCTGTTGGCTTAACTGATGAATGCATTAAGGGAAAGGAATACTGGGATACAATTTAATTCATCTTTGTAATATTGACATCTTTGTGTAGTCCCCAAGGAAACATCCTGCTATGCTAAACATTTCACACTGGTTAGCATAAGCCTGTAGGGCTTGGCTGTTGAATCGGATTGATGAGCTTTGTTATGGTTATATAAGGGCCAATAAATTAACAGCTTCTCAATAACAACAACAAAAATAATGTATAACAATTCTGATGTCAAGAAAATAGCTCAGGTGCGCTGCTAGTATTTTACAAATCCCAACAGCTATTCCAGCATACACAATCTTTGTAAAGTCACAAAATCTCCAGGAAAAAAACCAACACCATCACCACCATGGGACTAAAATTGCAAATGAAAGAACATTAAATCAAATTCCCAATTGTGGACCTTGTCATTATAATAGATTTTAAATATAATGGTACCCATTTTCCCATCAGTCCACACTTGAATATTCTGAGTTAGGGTGAAAAGGATCAAGAAGGCAGAGACAATGATACCCTGCTTTCCCAAAAATAAGCCTTCCCCGGATAATAAGCCCAATCGGGCTTTTGAGTGCATGTGCTAAAATAAGCCCTCCCCTGAAATTAAGCTGTCTTCTAAAATATTTAAAAACATGTGCAATCACTCCCTGCTATTTCCTGGGGGAAGGAGAGAACGTGCCCACATGCACCTGCCATCCTTGAGGAATAGCCTCATGGAGGCCGCTCCCACAAATGCAAGCTACCATGCCCCTTCTCTTAATGGTGGCCGCAAAAAGGGTGGCAGGCCCAAAGACACTAGGGCTGGCAAGGGTTTGCCAGAAACAGAGACGGAACCTCTACCCCTCTCTGGATCAGCTGACCCGCAGGCTACAGGCCAAGGTTAAGAGGCCTCCTGCACCTCAAAAATAATAAGACCTCCTCGAAAATAAGGCCAAGTGCTTATTTCAGGGGTTGGAAAGAAAATAAGACTCTCTTATTTTTGGGAAAACAGGATACAAGTCCCATGCTGTTTTTACAGACAAAGCCGTTTTCCATTTTTTAGATCCTTGTTTGTCCATGGATTCATCCTCTTTACTGGAGACAATATCTGTGGATGCTTGCTTTAGATAATTTGTTGGTTCTCATTGGAAAATTTATTTGCTTTTCAAGAACATTATTACTCTGGATTGCTAAATTTGTAAACTTTACATTGTAATTTTCCAGTCCTCTCCAGCACCCTGTTCTTCATTCATCTATCATTTGCAATTATGGCATAAGCATGTAAGTGTGATTGTCTACAATGGTCCCTATAGTTAGAAATAGCAAATATGTAATAGTAATATGGAAAGAGAAGTGCAAATGGACCTCTGTGATGGATCATCCAAAATTCATTTGTTAAGAAGCATTATTTTTTTTATAAATATGTTGAACTAGATTTGTATTGCAAATATCTGAGAATGCTATAGCCCAATACATTGGGGGAAAAACATTCCATAAAGCATCTCTGAAAAATAAATAGTTCTGATCTGATCTTCTATTTCTTTTATACATGCCTATTCAATCTTGAAAGGCATTATGTGAGCATTCTGTCAGGTGTAGGAAATCAGGAGCCATGATAGAGTTCAAAAGCCCTATGAGTTTATTCCATGTAACCTAAACCCAATAATCCGATCTACTAATGACCAAGGCAAAATTGGTGCCAGATAAGAGGCAGTAGACTTCAAATGGGGCTGGATCTGGATCTCTTATGAGGGTGTAGGTATTCCAAACTAATGATGCATTTGACTCCACCCTTGTGCTCAGCCAGGTCATCTTTCTTTTTATTGTCATCATCCCTACTGCTAGTACTTTATTGTTGTTTTTATTCATTACTGTCATATCCCAACTTTTTTCATATGGAGAGCAGTGTAAACCACTTGTAAATCATTGGCAAGACCATTTGCCTTTCATTTTTTTTCTGCTCATTCAATAAGGATGTTTCCCATGCTTTAGTATCCTTTGATTGAATAATGTAATTGATGGGAACTATGTAACATTCTTCCTCTGTTGCTGTATCTGTCTTGAAGAATGGTATATCTTCCAAGATTTAAATGCTGAATAACTCCTATGTTCTTTTTTATAAGGCATTAAAGCTTTCTTTCCCAGGTAGGATGTATTTCATGTGTTTTTATTGTTTCAGTTCACTGTATGTTGAGTGAGTAGCCATGGAAAATAAATGAATGAATGAATGAAGTTCATTATAAGCAAAGAAAAAGGAGGAGGAGGAGGAGGAGGAGGAGGAGGAGGAGGAGGAGGAGGAGGAGGAGGAGGAGGAGGAGGAGGAACTTTGGGTATGTGGTACTTCATTAATGTTTATTGAGTTGGTAGCCATGAAAATAAATAAATGAATGAATGAAGTTGATTATAAGCACAAAAGAAGAAGGAGGAGGAGGAGGAGGAGGAGGAGGAGGAGGAGGAGGAGGAGGAGGAGGAGGAGGAGGAACTGTGGGTATGTGATACTTCATTAATGTTTATTGAGTTGGTAGCCATGAAAATTGAATGAATAAATGAGTGAGTGAGTGAGTGAGTGAGTGAGTGAGTGAGTGAATGAATGAATGAATGAATGAATGAATGAATGAATGAATGAATGAATTTGATTATAAGCAAAAAAGGAACTTTGGGGATGTGGTACTTCATTAATGTTTTTTTTCATATCTTAGAGAGCTTTGTCTATTGTAACATTTGGAGTAGGTTTAAGATAATAAAACAATATCAGTAGTACTTGGACATATACTGCTTCATAGTGCCTTACAGTCCTTGCTTAGTGGTTCACAGAGTCAGCATATTTTCCCCAACAATCTGAGTTCTCATTTTACCAACCTTGGAAGACTGAATCAACCTCACTTGTCTGACTGGCTCAGGAATTCTGAGAGTTAAATTTCACAAGTCATAAAAGAGCTATTGTTGCCCACCCCTGCTGAATTCTGACCACTGCACCACCACAGCTCGTGGTTTAAGTATGGTTAAGCTATTGGCAAAAACTTTGAAAGTCATGCACAAGGTTATTATCATCAAGTGATTTCTTAATTATATTAAGAACCTTAAAACTGTTAAATAATTATGTTATGTTGATTATATAAAACTTGAAAATTCATATTGTTAATAGAAAATAGGTGGAAAAGAAATGATAAATTGTTTATTTTTAAAGAGAAAGAAAAATTATATTGTTTGTACATGTTAAAAAACTAGAAACTGGAAAATAGGAAAAAGAAAAGTAATACGTCTAAAATTGGAAATAATGAAAATATAATGTTAAATGAATTATGTCTTGGTGGGAATGTTAAGGGGGGAATTCAGACAACACTCTGTTCACAAAAGAATTTTTGTTATGTAACAAAAATAAATAAAACCCTTTTAAAAAGGCAGTGATTTCTGTCTAATGGCATTTTGAAGGCTTCCACTAAATTTAGAGGATAGAAAATTGGGCAAACAATTTATCCACATTTCTCTAAGATAGTGTTTCTGAACCTCAGTAACTTTAAGAGTGTATAAATGAACTTGCAGAATTAATCAATTCATTCATTTAATCATTTATGTGTTCATGTATTTAATACATTCATTCCCCCACTACATGGTTTACTCACAAACATATACACTGGTGTTTCTGCTTAATGCCACCTGTCATTTTTAGGAATGTGCTGACATTGATGGGCAGTCTCATACCACCCAGGCCTTTAGTCAGAAGACTATGGGTATTAGGGGCATGCAGTCAGGGGAGGCAGGAGACGCTGAGCCTCACCACTGTCATGATGAAAAGAAGAAAGAATGTAAAAGGAAAAAGGCAAGAGCTGAGGTCAGGCTGAGCTAGTTGCTGCTAGAGTCACCATGTATGACTCTGCTTGGTGCTTAACTGTTTTTAAAAAAGCCGCTAAAAAGTGCCCTCTACAGGAGGAGGCGGGAGAATTATGTGCCTCATCTAGTCTGGCGTTTTATGACCACTCGAGCAGAGTTAAGCAAGGGTTAAAAGCCGAAAAATTCCTGATGTAATGAGGCATGTTGTTCCCCTGTCTCCTGTAGAGGGCATTTTTTTAGAGGCTTTTTAAACAGTTAAGCTGAGTCATCCACATGGTGACTCTGGCAGCAACTAGCTCAGCCTGACCTCAGCTCTTGCCTTTTTCCTTTTACATTCTTTTCCTTTTACATTCAAAAGCAGAGTTGAAATCCTCTCTGAAACAGCTGGAAAAGGTACATGTGTGGGTCAGAGGGAGGGGGAGGAATTCAAACTTCATCCTCCTGGTGCAACTTTGTGTGTGTGTGTGTGTGTGTGTGTGTGTGTGTGTTTGAGAGAGGGGGGAGGGAGCATATTGAGACAGTTCTTTAGTTTATGCACTATGTAACACCAATACTATGCCTTTCGTCTTCTGAAAATTTAATTATCCAATCATAAGCCAAAACAATGTTTTCAGTAGAATGAATTTCCACTCTACTTACACCTGACAGCCAAAATGCTGCTAGTGGTATTGCTAACATGGGCTGAGGAGGAAAACCTAAATTTTCTGAATCCTGGTGCAAGTGTGTGTGTGTGTGTGTGTGTGTGTGTGTGTGTGTGTGTGTGTGTGTGTGTTTGAGAGAGGGGGAGGGAGGAAGGGAGGGAGGAAGGAGGTGAAGGAAGAAGAAAAAGAAAGAAGGAAACTTATGTAGCAAAGGAGAAAAACAAATGCTGTCGCTTTAAATCGGAACTGAGCATGCCTGGCTGTGGAATTCTGGGAGTTGAAGTCCACAAGTCTAAAAAAAATTGCTGCCTCACCAGCCATAAACCTCACCGCACGTCACTGATGGGTATGTAGGCAAGAAGTAGATAAGGAAGCAGAAAGAAACATATGGCTACTACGGGCAAGCAAAAAGGCTAGGAGTCAACTGACAGAACCACAATCTATGGTCAGCAATCCATAGTGGTATGGTTCAAGCCTGGAGCTTGGCTTAGAGCTTGGGCTGTTGCTCAGTAGCAACCAAAAAAGTAACTATGTTGAAGCAGCATATACTGTAAACCCAAACAATGCAGGAACTTTGGACAGTAATAAAAGGTTGTATGCCACTTCACAAACTTTTGAAACTTGGAGTTATTTTAAAGGGACACAGTGGCTCAGTGGCTAAGATGCTGAGTTTGTTGATGAGAAAGGTCAGCAGTTCGAATCCCTAGCACTGCATAATGGAGTTAGCCCCAGCTTCTGCCAACCTAGCAATTTGAAAGTTTGAAAAAAATGCAATTAGAAAAATAGGAACCACCTTTGGTGGGAAGGTAACAGCATTCCCTGTGCCTTCGATGTTGAGTCATGTTGGCTTCATGACCACAGAGATATCTTTGGAAAGCGCTAGCTCTTTGGCTTTGAAACAGAGGTGAACACTGCCCCCTAGAATCAGGAACGACTAGCACTTATATATAAGGAAACATTTACCTTTACCTTTAATGACTATTAAAGACATATTTACATGGCATCATTAATTTGCAAGGCATAGGAGGCTAACCCAGAGCAACAGCCAATGGTAGTTATTTGCTATGTTGTGATGTGTGCAGTTCTTGAAAGACAATAAACCCTCACTGAGGGCAGTCTCTTTAAAAAAAAAACATCCAGACTCAGGAAGTTTTTTCTATAATTATTATTATTATTATGGCATTTTTCATCTACTTATTGTTTAGCTTAAGTCTAGGAAAGAAGTTGCTGAAGTCAAGAGCCACCATTTTCATTTCTGTCCTATAGGCACTTCAGCAGTGTTTTTTTTTTTTAAAAAAAAATTGATATTGTTCAGTCAAAACTCACTGTAGGCTTCCTGCCATCTGGGTGTAATAACATAAGGTATTGATTTATTCTCCTAATATAGGAGGAAAACAGGCTATGTGAAAGCGTATGTAGGGTGTTAATATTTCACCAAGTGATAATAATGAATCACTGCAGGGATTTTTTTTTACGTTCATACACAGCATACTATTTGCATATATTAACTAGTGTTTTGCCTCCTTCCTCTCTTCTTTTTCCTGTCAAAAGGATAGCACTGTAGTTGATTTTGGTAAACTCCATAGCTGAAAGCTCCATCCTCTTTTTATATACTTCATAGCTTCAATCAGCCTGTCTCAGAATAGCTCATGCCATGTACTCTGTATCTCTCAAGGATGCTAGTATTGTTTCAGGGTGATGACAGTTCCTTAGATCAATGTTTCTCAACCTCAGCAACTATTGTATATGGGTAGGTAGATAGGTAGGTAGGTAGGAAGGTAGGTAGGTACATACAGGGGTGGGTTGCTGGGGTTTCAGAGCTAAGATTTTGTGCACTTTGGAGAACCCCAAAATCCCACTCCTGGCTGGCCCCGCCCATACCTCCCCTCCCTTCCCAGGAGTCCTCATCTGTCATTTTGGATGTACGTAAGTGCAGTGCGTGCATGAAAGCTTGGGGAGGGCAAAAAAACAGGCCTACTGGAAGTTTGGGAAGGCTGGAAACGGGCACATTTCTGGCCTCCAGAGGGCCTTCGGAGCCTGGGGAGGCAGTTTTCGCCCTCCCAGAGGCTCGAGGGAAGCTTTTGAAGCCTGAAGAGCAAAAAATGCCCCCACCGTGGTGCAGGAGGCTGACTAGGCTGCGCCCGCCATGGCTAAGGCCACCCAGCAACTGGGCAGAGAACCTGTGCTACAATTTTTGAAGCCCATCCCTAGACAGACAGACATCTTAAAGTTATTGAAATTAAGAGTTTATTATGGTCTTAGATCAGAGTTCTTAAACTGCAAACAGCTGTACAAATCTATCATTTCTGCTCATCTGCTCAACAATTCAGTTGCACTCCAGCTTTAATGCATGTCTGTTTTGGAGAAAATGTTTTCAAATATAGTGTTAAACATACATTTTCTCTTCAGACTTCTGGAAACTATATTGCAACGATTAAACAAATGAAAATGTTTGATAGCTAAATTTTGATTTGCACAATTGCCTGCGAGAAGTAGAACAGCTAATTTACAATATTAATTTGCAAAAAAATCTCAACATCCCTAAAACTGTCGCTCTGTAAAGTACCATTAAATAATTTCTAAAATGGCATTCAAATGCAAATCTCTGCACTTGTTTAGAGAAAAATAATGAGCCCAACACTGCAGAACATAGATGTTGTGGAAGATACACAGCTTCCATAGAAAACAGCAGCTCAAATCTCCCTTTCAAATAATGTTCAGTGATATCATGGAAAGGGGTGGCCAATTGCATGTATTTATTTATATGAACATTTATTACTTATTTTTCCAATCTCTAGCAATCACCCAAAGAGGAAACTACAGCATGGCCATGATAATACCAAACTATAGGATCTGATAGTCTCCCAGATAATTGAGAGATACCATTCTTCCATCTGTAGCTCTGCTACTACCATTCAAGAGGGAGTGTGGGAGGGAGGGAGGGAGGGAGGGAGGGAGAAAGAGAGAAGGGAGAAGGGAGAAGGGAGGAGATGAGAGAGAGAGAGAGAGAGAGAGAGAGAGAGAGAGATGGAGAGAGAGAGAGAGATGAAGAGAGAAATTCATATTGAAAGCACATATAAATTTCTTCTGAAACTATTTAATGGCAATGACATTATGATGAAAACAGTTTATTTCAAGGGCTTATAAAATCAGAGAATCTAAGTTTCTAAGTAACCTTGAAGATTGACTAGCTCAATTCCATGCCCAAATTAAGAATCAATTACAACAGCATTCCTAATAAATGGTTATCTAACTTTAACTAAAATACATCCAGTGAATGAAAGCCTACCACTTTTCTCTTCCTTCTTCTTCTCTTCCACTGTTGAACAGTTCTTAAGAAATTCCTATGTCTAATAAAAATATTGTGTGGGTGTGGGTGCATGTGCATATATACATATACATATACATATACATATACATATACATATACATATACATATACATATACATATACATATACATATACATATACCTGTGTGTGTGTTGTATTTGTGCTGATAAATAAAGGAAAACACACACACACACACACACAAACATACATTCATACATACATACATACATACATACATACATACTTATATAGTGTTATATTTGTGCTGATAAATAAATTGTGTCCTCCCATAATTGGGGCTTACCAGGGGTTGTGACACTAAGTAAGTATGTATGTATGTATGTATGTATGTATGTATGTATGTATGTATGCATTGCTCCTGGAGGCACCAAGCCTGAAGTAGCCTGAAGATGACGAATGAGACTTCGTCGAAACGTCGCCAAGTCATCTCCAATTTTACGCGGGAGAAAACCCGAATAACTAGAGACCTACATACTAACACCCGCAAAAACCTCAGAATATATATATATATATATATATATATATATATATATATATATATATATATATATATATATATATATATATATATATATATATATATATATATATGAGTCACCCTTGATTCTTGCCAGTTGCCTTGATCAGTCCATGATGTTTTCTTGACATTTTCTGAAGTAGCTTGGCATTTGATCCAAAGTGTTTTGCAACCATATAGTACTATTGACACATGTTCAGGTAGTGATCCACCAAGAACCTCAGATATTTATTGAATGTATGGTTATCCATGATAGTCTCCTCCATCCTATATTCGAGGCTTTGATCTTACCTATCTAAATTAAAGACATCTAATTTCTCACTGGCTCAACTGGATTGGGTTTTGCCTATTGTTCCAGCTTGCCAAGAGGCTGCTAAATATGAATTCTCTTATGAGTACCATAGCCCACAACCCCCTTTTTATTATGAATAGAATAGAAAAGAACAAAACAGAATAGAATAATGGAAGGGACCTTGGATGTCTTCTAGTTCAACCCCTCGCTTAGGCAGGAAACCCTACACCACTTCAAACAAATAGTTATCCAACATCTTCTTAAAAATTTCCAGTGTTGGGGCTTTCACAACTTCTGGAGACAAGTCGTTCCACTCATTAATTGTTCTGTCAGGAAATTTCTCCTCAGTTCTAAGTTGCTTCTCTCCTTGATTAGTTTTCATCCATTGCTTCTTGTTCTGCCCTCAGGTGCCTTGGAGAATAGTTTGACACCCTCTTCTTTATGGCAACCCCTGAGATATTGGAACACTGCTATCATGTGTCCTTCTTCATTCACAACTCTGGAGGCAAGTCATTCCGCTGATTAATTGTTCTAACTGTCAGGATATTTCTCCTTAGTTCTGGATTGTTCTCTCCTTGATTAGTTTCCACCCATTGCTTTTTGTCCTGCTCCCAGGTGCTTTGTGGCAGCCCCTGAAATATTGGAACACTGCTATCATGTCACCCCTGGTCCTTCTTTTCATCAGACTAGACATACCCAGTTCCAGCAACCATTCTTTATATGTTTTAGCCTCCAGTTCCCTAATCATCTTTGTTGTTCTTCTCTGCACTCTTTCTAGAGTCTCAACATCTTTTTTACATCATAGCAACAAAAACTATGTGCAGTATTCCAAGTGGAATCTTACCAAGACATTATAAAGTAGTCTTAACACTTCTTATATTTTTATCTTCCACCTTATGAACCCAAGGTTTATAAGGTCCCTCTGCATGAAAGTTTTCCTGATTTTCTTCCTGGTAATATTAGCTATTTGCTGGTAGACGCCTGCTGCGTAATATCCCCATTTTATTTTCCAATGCATGTTCCTTTAAACTCTAAAATCATTCAAAGGCTTCCTATGCGCAACCAATGATTGGATATACACTTCATCAATTTTTCACTGACAAGTAGTAATGATAATAATAGAAAATTGTACTTCCAGTACCTTATTTCTTGAGAACGTCTCAAACTTCTTATGTTACTTTGACTTAAGCCTGTTGAAATGGACTTTTTTAAAAATCCAGAGGCAAACACTTCTTCTATGTGAACATAGCAGTTAGGTTTTATTTTTTTCCCTTTTTATTATGTTATTATTTATTACATTTTTATTAAATCTGTGTTGTTTCAATACATTGATGTTTGTATAATATGACCGAATTTTATTAACATTCTGTTTTATAGATAGCTTAGAGTATTAAGTGTAGGGAAGAGAAAGAAAAAATATTCTATTGATGTTAATTACAATTTAAGTGTCAATATTAGAAGCCTAAAATCACTTGGTCTTTTTCATCCAAAATTGAGTATAAAATTTGGAAAAAAAACCCACTACAATTCATATCAAAATATTTGTTATATACTAGAGGTTTCAATTTTAAAGCGATTACTTAATTTGAGTGGCCCTTGTATTGTTACATTGTGTGTGTGTGTGTGTGTGTGTGTGTGTGTGTGTGTGTGTCAGTGGTGGGATTCAAATAATTTAACAACTGGTTCTCTGACTTAATGGCCAGGTGGGTAGGCAGGGCTTAGTGGTCATGTGACCGTGTGGGCATGGCCAACTCAACATTACTCGGGTCAATGGGCGCTTTGCCTTAGCTGTGACTATGTAATAAGGGTTAACCAGAGAGGCAGTTTCTGTAAACAGGGCAATAAAGATTAAGCTAGAAACAACACCAAAATGTTTCCTTTCTGCCTTCCTTAGAGGATTAGCCCTGTAAAGTGGAAAAAAACCAAAAGAAGATTTCTTCCAATAACCGGTTCTCTGAATCTCTTAGAAAGTTAAGAACCGGTTCTTCCGAATAGGTGTGAAATGGCTGAATCCCACCACTGGTGTGTGTATACATTTTACTAAAAAAGATGAACAGAACAAATGTAGGAATAATTAAATACCAAAAAGTAGGAAAATTAAAAAAAATAACTAAAAAGAGGAGTTTCTGACTCCCCTTTTCTTATACATCTGCTAATTTAAGAATAATATTTGTTGAGTTTAGAAGCCCAACTATAATGATGATACATTTGCCATTTTGTGTGATGTCTAAATAAAAAAGAATATTTATACCTTAGGGCTGAAATGAGAGGTGTTTGGTGCTCTCTGAAAAGAAGTGAGCTCAAAGAGCACCTGGATGTTGTGTAACATATTAACAGAGTTGAAAGGTACCTTGTATGTCATCTAGTCCATCCCCCCTGCCCAAACATCTGCTACAATTGAACTCACAACCTCCTGATTGTGAGGCAAGAGCTCCACCTTTACGCCACCACAGAGGTTATTATTGTACGTTTAGGACTCATTGAGAGGTCCTTAGTGCTCTCTCAGCTTGGCTGTTTTCTTGCAGGTGCGTCATTACACAATCTAGGTAATCTAGGTAATATAATCAGAGCTAGTGACTAGCATTCCATTACCCATTTTAGATAACATCATCAGTTCTAGTGACCAGCGGTGATGATGTTACCTAGCTTGGGTAATGAAATATCTGCAACAAAACAACCAAGTTCAACACTGGAAGAAAGACATTTGAAAAATATCTGATTTGAAACTTAATTTGAAGAATACAGGAATAGCTAAACTGTGCACAATGGATTTTTAACTAAATTTAAGCAAGGATGGGTTCCTGTTCTGACCCCCTCCTCCATCCAGGAATGAAAGCTGAGACAAACATAAATGACAATGTTTTTTAATAAGTCCAGTCAGTGTCTAAAAGCCAAATCAACAGACAGATAAGCACTTTGGCAAGTCCTACAAACCTTGGCAGCAATGCAAACAAACTCTGGCAGCAATCCAACCTGCCAAGTTTGTTTCTCGTTAGTCCCTAACGTTGACTTCTGCAAGAAGGGCATGGCACAAGCAGTCTCTTTTATAATCGGGAGAGGAGCTTAATGCGCATCAGCTGAGTGTAATTACCTCCTGTAATTATGTAGTTGCTCTTGACGCCAAGTAGCCCTTCGACAGCGTGCATCCCAGTACAACTCACAGGTGGTTTCTGGATCACTCTCTCTTGTCTCCTCCCCACTGATCCAAGGCTCAGGCACCACCTGGTATCCAATCAGTCTCTCTGCACCCTGCTCAGAGTCGGAACCCTGTCTAGGGTCCTCCACATTCTCCAGGGCTGACTCATTAGGCCCTTTGCTGTTGGAGTCTGGTGGCAGCTCCAACGGCTCCTGCCGGACCACAACAAGTTCCTATAAAAGAGAATATTTGTACCTCAAGATTGAAATTAGGGGCCCTTGGTGCTATCTGAGCTTGGTTGTTTCCTTGCAGATTTTTCATTATCCTAACTAGGTAACATCATTAGTGCTAGTAACTAACATTTCATTGCCAAAACTAGGTAACATCATCAGTGCTAGTCACTGGTAATGAAATGTCTGTAAGAAAACAATCAAGCTCAGAGGGCATCAGGGACCCATAATTTCAACCTGAGCTGCAATTATTGTCCTTTATTCCTTCATT
Organism: Thamnophis elegans; assembly: GCF_009769535.1. Lineage (NCBI taxonomy): Eukaryota > Metazoa > Chordata > Lepidosauria > Squamata > Natricidae > Thamnophis > Thamnophis elegans. The sequence goes on along the minus strand of NC_045558.1, from coordinate 15,018,621 downwards.
CTTCTTTAAATTTACTTAAAATTCAATTGTGCATAGTTTAGCTATTGCTTCGTTCTTCAAATTAAGTTTAGTTATTGCTGAATTCTTCAAATTAAGTTTCAAATTAATTCTTCAAATTAAGAATACAGAAGAATCTTTTATTTATTTATTTCATCAAGCATGAGTTAGATAACAGATATATGTGTAAACATGATTATGAATATATGAAATATATTCCTATATACAAATAAAAGGGAATATTAGGACAGGGACGGTAGGCACTCTGGTGCACTTATGCACGCCCTTTAAAGACCTCTTAGGAATGGTGTGAGATTGACAGTAAGATAAAGTTTTGGGGGTTTGGGGAAGAAACCACATTGTCAGGTAGTATTCAAGGCATTGATAACTCTGTAACTGAACTCATATTTTCCGCAGTCAAGTTTGGAGTCAACATCTTGCTCATGTTCTTTGAAATTATTTTTGAAATCATATGTAATAGCAATAGCAATAGCAATAGCAGTTAGACTTAAATACCGCTTCATAGGGCTTTCAGCCCTCTCTAAGCGGTTTACAGAATCAGCATATTGCCCCCAACAACAATCCGGGTCCTCATTTTACCCACCTCGGAAGGATGGCAGGCTGAGTCAACCCTGAGCCGGTGAGATTTGAACCGCTGAACTGCTGAACTAGCAGTCAGCTGAAGTAGCCTGCAGTGCTGCATTTAACCACTGTGCCACATCGGAGAAGGAGAAGTTGTAGTTCATTTCACATTAAAATTCCAAGAAATTCTGCATTACACTATGCAGGTCTTTGTACTTTTTTCTTTTTTTTTCTTTCCATTTTACTTCTATTTTTTACATGCCACCATATGTGATAAATCATTCCTTTTCTAACATGTATTGGCTGTATGTTTTAGATAATACTGATGATGTTGTGTAAAAGATATTTTGTACCCAATTTTCCTTCAAGTTATAAGTTGGAGTAAAAATTTTTTGTAAATTAATTTTCTAATAAAATAAATAAATGTCACCCAATTGATTTTATGCCCAAGGCAGGACTAGAATTCATAGGCTTCTAGTTTCTATGCTGATGCCGACACTATTAAACCAAACTGACTCAATTGTAAATAGTTAGATATAGTATTGTATTATGTTAAAAGACTAAAAACACTATTAAAATTAAGCTAAAACTGAATATCAAAAACTGTCTTCATCACTACATAAATTGCCAAATGGAATTACACACTATAGCAAGTACAGTTCATATTCCTAATTTCTGATTTAAGTACCTTATAAAATTGAAGCATAGCCTTTACACAAATAATCCTCAAATGTGAATGTGGTACAAAAGTATTAATTTAAGAATAATGTCTAGTTTTAATTGGTGTCAGATTTCCATTTATGATATGAAATTAGTCTATATACCTGGGCATACAACTTAGATTCCCAATAAGAGCTGCAACACGGTTAGGCATTGTTCACTGAAGAGATAAAACTGCCTTTCCAGTAGGAAGCATATAGTACTGATAGTCCTCAACTTATGACCACATTTTGGACTAGAATTTTGGTTACTAAACGATGTGCTTGTTGAGTAAATCATCATGTTGACTGGACCCAATTTTACAATCATTTTTACCATGGTTGTTAAAGAATGTTCTGACCATCAGGGATGGGCTAGCATGAAAGAGGTCCAAACTATATGTCCCGGCCAGAGTTGGGTTCCTACCAGTTCGGCCCGGTTTCGCCAAACCAGTAGTGGTTTTCTGGCCTGGGTTGCTGGAACCAGCAGCAACCCAGGCCTGCCATACCTCCAAACCAGTTGTCTGGTCGGGGAGGCAAGGTTTCCCCTCCACCATTATTTTTGGGCAAGTGCATATGTGTGTGGAACATGCATCTGGCACATCTGCAAAATTGTGCGCGTACCGAACCGACAGTAATGCCGGCAGCAACCCACCCCTAGTCCCAGCAAGCTTGAGACTGGAAGTGTTATAACACACCCATGACTCTAAGCTAGCAGGCCACTTTGGATTCCTGAAACCATTACAGGTCTTTTTCTTTTTGTTAGGAGTCCCTGACACTTTCATTGTTGGAAACTGGACTGAGATTGTGATCACGTGATCACAATTTGAGGATGGATCATAAGTCTTTTTTCCCCAATACTGCTTTGAAACATCTTTAAATGAATGGCTGTAAGTCAAGGACTACCAATATCCTTCCAGTAGGCTATATAGTACAGATGGACTATAGCAGTGGTCCCCAACCCCCGGTCCGCGGACCGGTGCCGGGCCGTGGAGTACCTGGCACCGGGCCGCGCAGCGGCTGGGGGCCATATTTGCAACTTTGTAGTCCTCATGAACGCGCCCTTTCTCTGCCCCCCCCCACTGCCCCAGATGTGCGGGGCTGGGGGGGCGAGGGGAGGCCCGATCTCCCCCCCGCCCTCTTGCTCTGCTCGCCCTGGGAGGGAGGGGGCGGCGGCAGCGGCCTCGGCCCGAACTTGGGATGCTGCTGGCGGAGGCTGCCTGGGAGGCGAAACTTTGTCCTCGGACTCGCCCGGCCCGCCTGCCCCGTGGAATGACGAGGGGGGAGCAGGAGGGGGCGGCGGCGCTGCATTTTCCTCCCAAGGAGAAACTAAGGTTGCGGGGGGGAGGGGTGCAGCGCGGCCGTTTCGGGGGAACTTGGGGAGCTTCGCCGTTCTGAGAGGCGCTTCGCGCGCATCCCCACCCAGGTGGGAGATGTTTTCCTCCGCCGAGGCGGGGAGGGGGGGCTTTACGTAAGACTCGCGGCGCAGCTCTGCCCCCCTCCTGGAGTGTCACCTGCCTCCCGCCCCTCCCCCCCGCCGCTCCGCCGAAGCGCTTTTTGCGTCAGGCCGGCGGGGCTCTCGGGGGCCCTTCGGCCGCAGCCCGCCTTCTCCCCCTCTTTCCTTCATGGAGCGCGGCGCGGAGGCCCACCCCCTCGGAAGCAGCCGGCCTCCGCCGCGCCAGCCGCCTGCCCGCCCGAAGTAGGACACGGCGCCATCTTTTCCCCCCGCCGAACTGCAGCGAGGAAAAAGGGCTGCCCGAGCGAGCGGATCGCGGGGTCGGTTCCCCCTCCCTTCCCCCGGCAGCCGAGGAGGAGGAGGCGGGGCGGCCTTGCGGGCTGTCGGCCTTGGCGTGAAGGAAGCCCCCCCCCCGCCCTGCGGAACGCGCGCCCAGGATGGCCGCCTTCCCACCCGCCGGTCCGGAAGGCCGAGGGAGGCTCGTCTGACTGGTCCGCGGCGATAAAAAGGTTGGGGACCACTGGTCTAGATTATATTTACATTGTCTTTTGCTTATAGGATCTGAAATAATAAAAGATGTGTTTGGTTTAAAGAGTTGTAGCCACCCAAAAGCACTCTGAAGGCCTCTTTTGCCTTCAAATCTGGCGTGCTGAACAACTAGCAGCAATTTCTTTTTCCAAAATAGAGCCGAATCAAACTTGCATTCTATGAAATGGAAAATTGAGCATAAGAACACTGTTTAAGTTTTTATATTGTTATTTACTAATTATTTTATAGCATTAGATTTTTTTTGTGAACTTAGCAGAAGTTGGACCAATTAGTTTTGATGTAATGCAACAGAAATGCAACAGATGTAAAATTTCTTGGCTCCTATTTTCCACATAAAAACAACCCTTTTTTGAGACAGATAGATTGGTCTAAATCACGGGTTTCAAACTTGCATCGTCATGGTGTCGTCACTTATCAGGACTTTTTCCCCCTTCGCTAAACCAGGCCGGGGAAGGGGGGGCTAGCATCTGGCATCTGGCCCAGGGGCTGCGAGTTTGATGCCCCTGGTTTAAATCATTCAAGTCTAAGGTGGGACTTGAACTCATATATATTCCACTTCTATTACACATTGGCAATATCTGTAGATGCACATAGAGATGGCTGGGAACGTTGTGCAGATTTTTTTGTTGGTTTGATTTTAATGAACCTGACAAAGTTGGTGAACTGCTTGATAAGCAAGATTTAAAGAAACTGAAAGATTAAAACATTGAAAATAGGAAGAAGCATAATAGAATACTCCCTGAGCAATTAGGACTTCAAAATTCGAGTTTGAATCCCTGAATATTTAAACAGGAATGGAATCATCCCTCCCACTTCCCATGTTAAGGGGATTCTGCTCTTTTAACCTGAACACAAGCACTAAATGCAAACATATAACAGAAGAGTTTGACTTGCATTGTAGTAAGTACGTGTTTGGTTCTCCCAAATACTTCAGTTCAACTTGATAAAACCAGGGTTGATCAGAGCTGGAGTTTATGATTCACACCATCATAATGTACAACTGAATATTGTGCTGAAGATATTTAAAATTCTGGATTTTTTTTGGAAGTACTTTTTTTCCCTTTTTTGTTTTACATTAGACTTAAGCAACATTCTCCTCGTTATCATGAGCATTCGACTGGTGCAGACGGGTGAATATACAATCCAGACAACAATGATTTAGTACACTTTTTAAAAATCTTTAAATCCTGAGATTTTAAAAACTGGTGTGGTGTGGGAAGACTAAAAATGAAAATACATTAGTCTTTGGAAATCATGCGGTAGTTTAGAATCACTCACCACAAGTTAATGGAGTTAGCAGAGATGGCTAAATTGACTGTTTTAAAAGACTGTTCTAAAAGACAAAAATATATAAGTACTTTTGTTTTTACTTGAAAACAACTACTGAACTTTGTGCTTGAGGTGGGAAAAAATACATCTTTGATTTTGGATTTTACTGATTAGATAGATTTTTTTGATATAGAAATGAATAATTTCTACTATTATGTAAAAGTAAAAAGTTGAGGTTTGATGCTACTACCGGTATCTTATTTAACTGCACCAAAGAGAGTCAGAAGTCAATGCTTTTTTTTTTCTTTTCCTCTCTTCTTTTCTGCGCTTTTCCCTTCCCTTTTCCCTCTCCTATTTTTCCTACTATTTGTTTTTGTATTTTTATATTTTATATTATAAACTAATAAAAAAGAAATGGGATTTTTTTAAAAAAAAACCTGTAAAAAAAAAAAAAGAACCAATCACCATAAGAGGATTATCAAGTGCCTGGCAGGCAAGAATAAACAAATCCACTTCTTTTCTGCTAAAATATATGCTTACCTATTATTTGACTAATGTGTACCTTGCTCAAATAAGAAATCAGCTTTGTTTACAAATGGTCCTTGATTTATAACCACAGCTGGAACAAGAATTTCAATCACTAAGTAATGCAGTCATTAAGCAAATCATGACTGGACCCAATTATAGAACCATTTTTACCATAGTCATTAAGCAAATAACACAGTTGTTAAATGAATTGCCAGTCATTAAGCAAATCCAGCTTCCAACTTTGCTTGTTAGAAGCTGGCTAGGAAGGTTGCAACTCTGATCACATGACCCTAATATGCAGAACCATCATAAATGTGAGGTGATTGCCTAGGACCCATATGGTGATCATGTGATCCTGGGGATAGTATGATAGTCATAACTTTGCGGACAAAGTTATGACTATCATTGTAAGTCAGCTGAAGCTGGCATCTAACAGATAGACAGACAGACAGACAGACAAACAAACAACAGATTGGACTTCACCAAGTTGGTGGAACCAGCCATAGTTACACTGAGAAAGGTTTCATAGGTTTCCCTTAAATATGATTAAATCTGAATCAAGCCAATTTTGAATGAAATATTGAACTGAAACTTAAATCTCAGTAAAATTAGTATCATTTGGTTTAGACTTGTAAGAGAGTGAAGACGAGAATGGAAATAAATTAATATTAAAGAGTGAAATAGAATTTTTTTCTGTTGATTAGATCTAATCAACACTATTTTTTATATGTTTTGGCTGCTACTCTTTAATAATATACAGTTCCAGTGAATCAGACTCAGTGGAATATTATGCTCAGATAATCACACGTTATTTCTTTTCTATTTTTTCCTTTTTTTAATGGGACCTTTGACTCCAGAAAATACGACAGCAGATTCAGAATGGGGCATACTAAATGTTCCTGATTTGATCTGCTGTCAGTTGTGGGAAATATGCTTTATTACCATTATAGAAAAAGTTTTGTGATGACCTCAGTCAGCAAGGTTGCCCTAACTTATGAAAAGCTACCTAAACAAAACCACAGCAAAGGGGAAAAAAACTTTTTCAAACTTTAGAAAGCTAAAGAGGGTGACACAATAGGATAAAGCAGGAAATGAAGAAGAATTCAAATAATAATTGCTACCTCCAGGAGGAGAAAAAAAACCTTGTGAATTTCAAAATTATGTGACAGAAAACTTTTATAATTGGAGCAAGGTTTAATTGCTTTCTTTTAGACCTGCATATCTTTAAAAATGCATCTAAAACTTACTTCAATTAATTTTTTAGAAAGTGTTAATTTACCAAAGGTGTGCTTTTCAACCAAGCAGCAGGGATATGTACATATTAACAGAAATAAAATGCAGGTAATCCTCAACTTAAGACCATGATTGAGATCAGAATTTCTATTATTAAGCAAGGTCGTTGAGGGAGTCACAAACCATCTACAACCTTTTTACTACAGATTGTTAAGCAAATCATTGCAATTGATAAGTGAATTAAGTAATTCACTTAATCAATTAAGTAATTAAGCAAATCCAGATTCTACTATTGACTTTGCCTGCCATGGGTTGGCAGAAGCACCACCACCAGATGGATTTGAAACTGGCTGACCAACTGCACTCAATGTGTAGTCCTCCATGGAACTGCATCTACATGGAGGGAACTATGCAATAGAGTACCCCAAGGTTCTGTTTTAGGACCAGTTCTCTTCAAGAGAACTCTCCAGTTCTCTTCAACATCTTCATCAATGATCTGGATGAGGAGATAAATGGGGAACTCATGAAATTTGCAGATGACACCAAGATGGCAGGAATAGCCAACATTCCAGAAGACAGGCTTAAGATATAGAAGCATCTTGACAGACTTAAACATTGAGCGTTATCTAACAAAATGAAATTCAATAGTGAAAAAAGTAAGGTTCTACATTTAGGCAACAAAAACAAAAGGCACAGGAACAGAATAGGTGGTACCTTGCTCAATAGTAGTAACTGTGAGGGGGATCTTGGAATCCTACTGGACAACCATTTAAATATGAGTCAGCAGTGTGCAACAGCTCCCAAAAAAGCCAACACAGTTCTAGGCTACATAAACAGAGGGATAGAATCAAGATCACCACTTTATAATGCCTTGGTAAGGCCACACTTGGAATACTACATCCACTTTTGGTCGCCATGATATAGAAAAGATGTGGAGACTCTGGAAAGAGTGCAGAGAAGAGCATCAAAGATGATTAGGGGGCTGGAGACTAAAACATATGAAGAATGGTTGAAGGAACTAGATATGTCTAGTTTAATGAAAAAAAAGGACTAGGGGAGACATGATAGCAGTGTTCCAATATCTCAGGGGTTGCCACAAAGAAGAGGGAGTCAAACTATTCTCCAAGGCACCTGAGGGTAGAACAAGAGCTTGCCTCCAGAAGTTGTGAATGCCCCAACACTGGAACTCTTTAAGAAGATGTTGAATAGCCATTTGTCTGAAATGGTGTAGGGTTCCCTGCCTAGGCAGGGGGTTGGACTAGAAGACCTCCAAGGTCCCTTCAAACACTGTTATTCTATTCTATTTTAAACTGGGAAGATCACACTTGTGATCACAAGATCCAGGATGCTGCCATTGTTGTCAATACATTCAACAGGCACCCAAATGTTGATCATATGACCATAGAGCTATTGCAATGGTTGTTAAGCAAGGAGACCAGCTGCAAGTGACTTCATTTAGTCACATTGTGACTTTGAATGGTAACTAAAGAATGGTTGTAGATTCAGGACTACCTATAATTTAAGAAAAATAGATGAATAAGATCTACCGTATATCCTAGGAACAATCTAGATATGCAGAGTTTTAGTTGCACATTGTACAATGAAATTAAATGCCATCTTTAGTGTACATTATAACTATAAAAATAAAAACACACAAACATCCTTCACATACTATATAATTGAAATTGAAATTAATATTGCACTATACCACAGAATTCAATATAGTTCCTGCCCTTGGATAGTAGCTGTTTTTCAGCCTATTTGTCCTTCTTTGTATTATTCTGTACCATCTGCCAGTTCAAAAAAAGAGTTCCCAGGATGAAATGGATCTTTAAGAATGTTTTGAACTTTCTTAAGGCAACGGGAGCTATAAAGCTCTTCCAAAGAGGGGAGACGGCAACCAATGATCCTCTGGCAGTGGTGGAATTCAGCCAATTTGCACCACTTTGGGAGAACCAGTTGTTAACTTTCTGAGCAGTTTGGTGAACCGGTTGTTGGAAGAAATCATTAGGGCAGAGAACCCATTGTTAAATTATTTGAATCCCACCACTGTCCTCTGGGCAATGACTTTAACTCTCTGGAATGCTGTCCTATATGCCACTGTGCAATTGGCAAACCATACACAGGTGGAGTTAGTTAAAATACTCTCTATGGTGCAGCGGTAGAAGGTCACCAGCAATTTTTCATTCAGTTGTTGTTTCCTGAGAAGTCTCAGGTAGTATAATCTTTTGACCAGTGCTGCAATGTAAATGCCTCAGATCAGGTCCTCTTTTATGATAACACATAGAAACTTAAAATTTAAAACTAGGTTGAAAAGTAAAAGAAACATCTATGCCAATGGCATCCAGCCTTTTGGGTACCAGGGACTGGTTCTGTGGAAAGAGATTTTTCCATGGACTGGAGGGTTGTTTCACATGCTGTTTGCATCCCACAGAAAGGGTTTCACTTGTTTGCATGGGCTTGTTTCTGGAATGCCATGGCCCAATGCCAGTCCAGGGACCAGGGATTGGGGATCCTTGATCTATACCAGATCTGGTCTATCTATCAGATATTTAAAAAGGTCTTGCCACAGGTCAGAGGGAAACAATGCATCAAAACCAGACAAGGTCAAGAATGAAAGCAGGTGACGTAATGTTCCATCAAAGTTGAAATAGGAAGGATTATATGCTAGCAAAGGGTTAATATTTGAATATATTACCAATTGACTTTTTTTTTGCATCTTGTCTCTCCTTGTAGTCTTTATAAACTTGACCAATTTCTAGTGAAGAAAAGCAAGTATGTGACTACATGAGTGTGAGTATGATGCTTAAGCAATCTTTATCTGCTATTTTTTTCCATATTAACAAAAACTCCCTGTCTTCTGGTTCTTCCCTCAAGAATTTCATTGTTGCAGAAGATCTCACATCACCACTGAATCATTATGTCCACTAATGAATTCTTCTCCTATACCCAAACAAGACAATGTGACAAAGTCTAAGTTGCCCCCATCAAGCCCCAAAGATCTGGATATATATCCAACAGTGGCTGGTGTCTTTGTTGATGAGCAAAAAAGGAAAAAAAATAGTGATTAAGGAATGCTAGATAGAACAGGAACAGTGTGAGATAGGAAATGTACCATGTTTTTTGGAATATAAGACACACCTTTTTCCCTCAAAAAAGAGGCTTATAATCTGGATGTGTCTTATACGCTGAATATAGCATTTTTTGCCTCCTGAAACCCCACCCCTTCACCAAAATGAGCCGAGGT